>NC_045754.1:3964589-4264589 GCF_008692095.1 Etheostoma spectabile
GGGGTAAGTGTTAAAATGTGGTGTGTGTGTGTGTTATTTTACGGTCGAGGTCAGTTTTCTCCCCTGTTGACTGTAGAGAAAAGGAAAGTTAGAATGAACTTAACCCTCATGTTGTCCTCGGGTCAAATTTGACCCGTTTTTAGTTTTTTTATCACAAGAAATGGGCCTTCGGAATAAGATGAAGATGTCAACATAAGAAATATCAAATACTATGGAAAGAACATTAAAAAAAAAGCACCCACAACATTGAAAAAGTGACAAAAATGTCAGAAAAAGCTAAATTAATGTTTCATGATTGACGGGAAGACAACACAAGGGTCATTCTCATTTCCTATTTCAGAACTGTTCATAATGTTCATACTGCTCATACTGTAATATAATAACATAATACTATTTATCCCAGCATCCTTTGCACGATGCTCCACATTTAAATATTTTTTATTGAACTTGCCTCTATATTGTTTCTCTTCATTGCACTCATGCCTCTCATGCCTCTATATGGTTTCGGTTTCTGTTAGTGTATAAGTGTGTATATATTAGTGTGTATATATTAGTGTATTAGTATGTATATATTAGTGTGTATATATTAGTGTATTAGTATGTATATATTAGTGTATAAGTGTGTATATATAAGTGTGTATATATTAGTGTGTATATATTAGTGTATTAGTGTGTATATATTAGTGTGTATATATTAGTGTATTAGTATGTATATATTAGTGTGTATATATTAGTGTATTAGTGTGTATATATTAGTGTGTATATATTAGTGTATTAGTGTGTATATATTAGTGTGTATATATTGTTTGGTTGTTTTGAATGTGTAAGCACATTGTGAGCAACTATGCTCCAAAGAAAAAATCCTCATATGTGTCTTCATACCTGGCAAATAAAGCTGATTCTGGTTCTGATTCTGAAAAAAAACAGTTTAATTCATCTAAGCAAAGTTGTGATTGGCTGAAATATACATATTTACATACTTTTATTTACAATATACACCTGCTGTAACCCGAGACAACAGATTTAAAGACAACTAACCAGGTCTGTCTGTCTGTCTGCCTGCCTGCCTGTCTGTCTGTCTGTCTGTCTGCCTGTCTGCCTGTCTGTCTGTCTGTCTGTCTGTCTGCCTGCCTGCCTGCCTGTCTGTCTGTCTGCCTGCCTGCCTGCCTGTCTGCCTGTCTGTCTGTCTGGGTAGGCGTGCACATGTGACTTTAGTGTTCCTGTTTCTTCTCTCAGACTGACTCCAGATCAGAAGATGAGTGATGAGGAGGAGGAAGAGGAGGACGGAGCAGAGTCTCTGGGATCCGGCTGTCTGTCGATGAAGAGCGACCGCTCCAAAGAAAATCCTCTACTCTTCAGGAAGGAACCTGGACCCTCGGACTCAAGGTAAGAGCTGACCTGATGAAGATGATGATGATGATGGTTGAGGATGATATGATGCTCTGCTAAAAGATTTACACTCATGATGAAGATACTGTTTCAAACTAAGATCTTTTCTGGGTTTCACAGCCACAAACTTCTGATTGTGTTTCTGCAGCAAAACACGTGAGAACCTCCATTTCAGAGTTTAGGCAAGGCAATAATATTTAAATGGTTAAATAAAAATAAAGTTAAAATAAAAAAATAAATAAAAAGTTAAAATAAATAATAATGATGAAACAAAAAAAGTTAAAAAAATAAAAATGATAAATTAAAAAAAGCAAAAATAATAATAATAATGAAACAAAAAAAGTTAAAAAAATAAAAATAATAAATTTAAAAAGTAAAGAAAATAATAATAATGAAATAAAAAAAAGTTTAAAAAATACAAATATTAAATTAAAAAAATAAAATAAAAACAAAAAAGTTTAAATGTTGTTCAAACGTTGCTGTAAAGATGTGCAATCTGAAAGAATGTCCTTCAGAAGAATTGTTTCAATTATATTTGTCTCCAATATTTAGTTGATTTGACTTTTCCATTCAATCAGCTGTTATGACTAACACTACTGTGTTTTTTTGTAGAATATTTGAATGAAAGCGTTCATTTAAGAGTTGACAGTAGAAAGTGACATTAATAATAATAAATTGAATTTGTATAGCGCTTTTCCCAAGCTCAAAGTCGCTTTACAGAGTAGAAATAGTGTATGAAAAAAAACTAAGGATAGGCAGAAAAGAAAAGATGGGTCTTCAGACGGGACGGAAAAATGGTGAGGGACTCAGAGATGCGGATCACATGGGGGAGGGAGTTCCAGACCCGCCTGGGAGCTGCCCTGGAAAAGGCTCTGTCCCCAAAACTGCGGAGCCTTGACTTGGGGACGTAGAGGAGACTGGCTGAGGAGGATCTGAGGGCCGTGAGGGTTGGTAGGGGGGGGAGGAGGACAGTGAGGTATGACGGGGCAAGGTGGTGTATGGGCTTTGTAGGTGAGGACCAGGATTTTGTATGTGATCCGGTGAGAAATGGGAAGCCAGTGTAGCTGTTTTAGGACGGGAGTGATGTGGTGCCAGGATGTGGACCGGAGTGATGTGGTGCCAGGATGTGAGACCGGGTGAGTTCTGAACCAGTTGGAGCCTTTTGATGGAGGTGGAGCTGATGCCGAGGAGTAGTGAGCTGCAATAGTCAAGTCGTGAGGAGATGAAGGCGTGAAGAAGTCTTTCGGCAGCAGAGGAGTGAGAGTGTCTGATTTTAGCAATATTTCGACAGTTGAAAGAAGGAGGTTGTACATGCTGTGTCTTGGACTGTTGGTGTACCGTTCATAGTCAGACCACTTCTAATCTCAGTTCAACCAAAACCCACTTAAGATGTAGTAAAGGACACGATCAGCTCTCTAATGGAGGACTCTTTCTGTCATGGAGCCGCAGACCGTGTTTGGATTAATAAACCAACTACAGGCAGGTCACTGCATGTTTGATAAAACAGTGGATAGTGTTGGAGCTATTCATTATTTTGTTATATTTAATAGTTACTTATTTGATTTATTTTATTTCAGTTTTCCCTGAATCATACAGCTACATAAATTTGTTTATCATAGTATTTTATTTGGGTTAGTTTTAGTGCTTTTGTTTTGAAGGTACCGGGCAGCCTTAGCCACCAGGTGTGGTCTACATATAGAGAGTGAACAGGTTTGTGGGAGGGAAACACCGGGGGGGGGGGGCTGATGGTTTCAGAGTTACAGAGTCACAGAGCCTAGAGACGCCATTGCTCCTTCACGTGAAATGTTTGTGTACCAAGAGATTGGATGAATAAACCTCCCAGAATGCATCTCTGCCTGGACAATGGAAGTTATTATCTCTGCGTGAGATTCACTCCTTCGGTGCCTCAGTGGCTGTTGAACATTGAGTTTTTAGTTTGTTTTGTTCAATCTAAACGACAATTTGCCACTACAGATGGGAGGAGAGTTGAAATAAAAAGAACATTTTCATTACAGGCTGAATTTAAAGGAAACTGTAACAACACTTTTACTGTTGACATGTGTGCTTTGAAACAGTTTTGGTCAAATCTTGATAGTAATTCAAATACAATCAACAAATATATTTTAGTTATAACAATAATGTTCACAGAAAGAGGAAGAGGAGTGATGTCTCTGAGGAGGAGCAGCCGTCCAGACCAGAACCAGAGCTGGACTGCAGACAGCCAGTCAGACCTGCACTGTACAAAGTAAGTCTGCACATCTGTCTGATCATGTCTTTGTGTCTGAAAACACTTGTTGTAAAACAGTGACATTTTGTTTACAATCTTACATTATATTGTAAGTTCACGTGAAATTTACTAGTTTTTGGAGATTTTGCTGCAGCGAACATATCTGCATTACTTCTACTGTGTTCTATAAGAGAATATCTGAGCTCAAAGGATTACATTTATATTTAATATGTTGGTTTATGATAGCGGCCCCTGTCTTTGCATTAACCAGATGATTAATTAGATGGAGATGAAGAACTATTAAACTGTAAAGCAGCAAGGTCACAGGTCTTTTATTCTTGCATTGCCAGACCTGCAGAGGAAGGTCTGGCTAGTCAACAGCATCTGGAGTGGAGAACACGTGCTCTGGTTTACTTGGCATTTATTTAAACCAATCATTGTCAGGGTGGCTCTAGCTCTATGTTAGCTGCTGCTAAATCGCCTCGGGGAGACTGTTTTGGGGAACGTGTACATTTAAAGTCTGATGTCGTGCAAAAGAAAGCTCAGATTGACAGATAGTCAGCTAGCGTCTGGATTCACCCTGCAGAGACGAGGACAGGTAACCAAGTCTCAGATTGGACAGATAGTAGCTATGTCTGGATTCACCTGCAGAGATCTGAGACCAGTAACCATAGTCCTCAGATTGGACAGAGTCTAGCTAGCTTCTGATCACCCGCAAGATGTGAGACAAGGTAACCTAGTCCTCAGAAATCCACCAGAGTTTAAAATATCAGCAGAAGATACAGAAGAACGCACATTAGCAAAAGACATGCATCTGGTTATTGACTGGACACTTATGAACAAACATCAAACACACCACTGAGTAAAAACGCTCTGCTGACTTCTGTTTTTAAAGCTACAGATAAGAGCTAATTAGCTGGTCCGTTGCAGCACATTAAGCAGCTGAAAAACGTACCTGCTGGTATCAACATTGGTCAATCTAGAGACGCTTAACAGGATCCTCACTGTCTCACTTCACTGCCTCTGCTAACAAAACAGTGCCTGTCCTCATCCTGTAAACTACAGCTTTGCGCTTGTTTACTTTGTCTCTCACAGTTTATCTGTACTGTGTTGTGCTAAGTTATGAAAAAATACATTTCCACTGCAGCCTCACACCAGGGACAAACTGAGCTGAGCTGTTGTAGCTCTGCTTCGTAGCATGGCCAGCAGGATCCAACCTGAGATGGTCATCTCCCTAAAAACAAAGCCTTGTCTGCAGCTAAACTTACAACATGCGTCTGTGCTAGTGATCAGAGAGAAAGCTCTCTGTACCTTTCGGGTTTCTAAGTAAGTCTCTGTGGTTTGGAGTTTATTTCCCTCCTGTGTTCCTGTTTGTACTTCAGCTTTATTTTACTGTTTACTGATTGTTTTAGTGAGATCAGAAATATGTTAACTTACTTGCTGATATGAGCAAACATTTCCTGTTGCTGCTGAGGCCCCGCCTCCTCCGCTGTCAATCAAACATGTAAACCGACACCCAGTCAGAGGCCGAGAGACAAAGGAGCACTTCTGAGGTTTCTCTCGAAGAATAAAAAACACTATCAACAAATGTAATGTTTACTTCAAGAAAGAATAACTGCTTTATAACCTTAACTTTTGATACATTCTTATATCGTATCTATGGGTAGCTAGGAATGTTGCGTTAACTTTAATGTCGTGAGACATAGAGTACGTTTCGGCCGTGGTAGATTAAGAGCTTCGGAGACGTTTAGACTTGTAACTTGGCCATTCGTTAATGACACTGCACCAGCTCGTAGAGAACTCAAGATCCATAACAAAAGCCTCAGCATGTATCATATCCCTCGGCAACGTAAGAAAATACAGCGAAGCTACAAATGTGGATAGCTCTTTTAAGTAAGCACATAATTACACTTGAAGCTACAATTGAGAAAATGACTATTTCAGAAACCTACAAACAAGAATGTCAACTTTCTTCTTTTTTGTCTCTCACCTTGTCTCGTTTCTAGTGAATGATATTCAGCATGCACATAAGATCAGTGTGAAGAGGACATGTGAACGTGTTTCTGAAGGACCTGGTGAAACAGGAAGTGGAACATCCCTCAACAGGATCTACACTGCGCTCTACATCATAGACGGATGGAGTGAAGAGGTCAACACTCAGCATGAGGTTTGGCAGCTTGAGATAGATTCCAAGATGGAGATCCTCCATGAAACTCCAATCAAGTGCAGCGACATCTTTGAAGTCTTACCTGACCAACAGAAACGCATCAGAGTCGTCCTGATGATCGGCGTCGCTGGCGTTGGAAAAACCTTCTCAGTGCAGAAGTTCTCTCTGGACTGGGCCGAGGGTTTGGAAAACCAAGATATCAGTCTGGTGATTCCTCTTTTGTTCAGGGAGCTGAACCTGATCAAAGATGAGCAGTACAGTCTTCTGGAGATGCTCCATGTTTTCCATCCAACGTTACAGAAGGTCACAGCAGAGCAGATCGCTGGCTCTAAAGTTCTCTTCATCTTTGACGGCCTGGATGAAAGCAGACTTTCACTGGATTACGACAGCGAGGTTGTGTCTGATGTCACACAGAAGTCATCGGTCAACGTGCTGTTGACAAACCTCATCCAGGGGAAGCTGCTTCCCTCGGCTCTCGTCTGGATAACTACCCGACCTGCGGCAGCCAATCAGATCCCTCCTGCGTGTGTTGACAGGGTAACAGAAGTACGAGGCTTCACTGACGCCCAGAAGGAGGAGTACTTCAGGAAGAGAGTCTGTGATGAAGAGCTGTCCAGCAGAATCATCTCCCACGTCAAGACATCCAGGAGCCTCCACATCATGTGTCTGATCCCAGTCTTCTGCTGGATTACTGCTACAGTTCTGGACCACATGTTGACTACAGACCAGAGAGGAGAGCTGCCCAAGACCCTGACTGACATGTACGCACATTTCCTGCTGGTTCAGACCAAGCGGAAGAAGCAGAAGTATGATGAGGGACATGAGACGAGTCCACAGGAGCTGACGAAGACCGACAGGGAAGTTCTTCTGAAGCTGGGGAAGCTGGCGTTTGAACAGCTGGAGAAAGGAAACATCATGTTCTACCAAGAAGACCTGGAGCGCTGTGGACTGGATGTCACAGAGGCCTCACTGTACTCAGGAGTTTGTACAGAGATCTTCAAAAGAGAGAGTGTGATCTTCCAGAAAACCGTCTACTGCTTCGTTCATCTGAGCGTTCAGGAGTTTCTGGCTGCAGTCTACTTCTACCACTGTTACACCAACAGGAACACAGAGGTACTGGAGGACTTCCTGGGGAAAGACTGGAAATCCCAGGGAGTTCTTTATACCTGCATAGTGATTCTTACCTGACTGATGATGATAATGATGGCAACACTGACTCATCTCTGGATGTCTTCCTGAAGAAAGCCATGGAGAAATCCCTGAAGATTAAAAATGGCCACCTGGACCTGTTTGTCCGTTTCCTTCATGGCCTCTCTCTGGAGTCCAACCAGAGACTCTTAGGAGGCCTGCTGGGTCGGACAGACAACAGTCCAGAAATCATCCAGAGAGCCATCAAGAACCTGAAGGAAATTAAGATGTATGACATCTCTCCTGACAGAAGCATCAACATCTTCCACTGTCTGATGGAGATGAGACAGCTCAGTCCATCAGGAGATCCAAGACTTCCTGGAGTCCGACAACAGATCAGAGAAGAAACTCTCTATGATTGACTGCTCA
Source organism: Etheostoma spectabile (assembly GCF_008692095.1). Lineage (NCBI taxonomy): Eukaryota > Metazoa > Chordata > Actinopteri > Perciformes > Percidae > Etheostoma > Etheostoma spectabile. The sequence goes on from NC_045754.1 coordinate 3,971,930, forward strand.
GCTCTTGCCTACATGCTGCAGATGTCAGAGGAGGTTCTGGATGAGTTAAACCTGCAGAAGTACAACACATCAGAGGAGGGACGACAGAGACTAATTCCAGCTGTGAGGAACTGCAGAAGGGCTATGTAAGTCCAGATGTGATTAACATTTTTGATCAACGTAAAGCTAAGTCCTCAGTGTTAAAGTGAACATACACACTTTACACACATGCACAATATAAATGTACACTCTATACATGTTTTCTTAAATAGTTTAAACATGATACTTAAAAACATTTGTATTTACATGTTGCACTGCAAATCTTTTGTTGTATCAAATGCTGTGAGAAGATGGCAAGTCTGGCACTCAAACTTTCTGATAAGACCAACTTTTTGTTTTATGATAAAAGTGGACAATTTGATTATATTTAAAATTTTACATTATCTGTCATTCCAGACTTTCTCGCTGTCTACTCTCTGAGATTCATTGTGAAGTTGTTGCCTCAGCTCTGAAGTCCAACCCCTCCCATCTGAGAGAGCTGAACCTGACTGACAACAAGCTGCAGGATTCAGGAATGAAGCAGCTGTGTGCTGGATTGAAAGTCCTCACTGTAGACTGGAGACTCTGAGGTCAGTTAATATATTGCGCCCACATATATGTAGTGTATATCTACTGATATCTGCTGCACACAGCCACACAAACAGGAAGACAACAAACATGTGGACCGCACCGGCAGCTACTGTAGCATTAATTGTAAGATTTGGCTTTAAAAAAAATTAAAATAACAAGGCCCAAACAATGAAGTGTTGAATGCAAAATATGTGACTGCAAGTTGGAGAGCTCACAAACGTTTGATTTGAATAGGACACTAGCTCAGAGACTTTGAGCATCTCTGTTACCGAATTTAAATCCATAACTAGAAGTTTTGAATTCTCTTTAATTCACTTGTTCTCTGTTTTTATAGCAGAAATTAGAACAGCATATTTTGTCAGGACACTTTCACACTTTCATGTGTATGAAGTTACTGTCACAAATTGTTGTCATTGTGTTGGGTCATGTATTTGGAGTTTCTGTTTTCTAAACTTTTCAAAGGAAGGTTAAAAATCAAGGGCAACTGGACCTGGTGAAAAGTTACTTTTCAAGCGAAGAAAGTGTTTTCAAGCAGAAACTTTGTCGTCTAAAGTTATATCATTTTATTATTTTTTTATTCAGATTGAGGGGCTGCAGTTTGTCAGAGAACAGCTGTGCTTTCTGGCCTCAGCTTTGAAGTCCAACCCCTCCCATCTGAGAGAGCTGGACCTGAAAGACAACAAGCTGCAGGATTCAGGAGTAAATCAGCTGTGTTCTGGATTGAAGAGTCCTCACTGTAGACTGGAGACTCTGAGGTCAGTTTATGTATTGCACTCACATAAATGTAGTGTATATCTACCGATGTCTGCCGCATGCAGCCACACAAACAGGAGGACACCGGCAGCTGCTGTGCCATTAATTGTAAGATTTGGTTTAAAAAACTTCAAATAACAAGGCCCAAACAAATGAAGTGCTAAATGCAAAATTATGTGGACTATAGCTAAGACATGACTTGGACTCCAGCTCAGAGACTTGTGATGTTGTGTTATTTTTTGGAGAATCCACACTGTAGACGGAGACTCCGAGGTCGGTTCACTGACTCACTCTTACTATTATAGACCTGATAGGTTTAATTACAATTAATCTACATACCATAAACATATCCATAAAGTTGTAAATTTTCATTTTGTTCATATTTTCATGTATATACTAGTATATTTAGTCAGCAGTCACATATAGCTGTGTTTGTTAAAGAAACTGTAGATAATGCCCACTGTTAGTTGTTAAAGTAAATAAATCCTTCAGAAGACACAGCTGTTTTAAGTATAATAGATTATTGATCCTCTTATCACAGCCATGATTGAGCTCAGCATGTATTCATTTGTGTTGACATGATATTGATGATGTGTGTGACATGGGGTGCTGTAGAAGGCTGACATGATGATCTAACACATGATCTCTATCATTGGATTGTAAATGGATTTGTATCTAATATAATTTATTATTTATTCAGATTGATGGACTGCAGTTTGTCAGAAAACAGCTGTGCTTCTCTGGCTTCAGCTTTGACGTCTTCCAATCTGAGAGAGCTGCAGCTGAGAGACAACAACCTGAAGGATTCAGGAGTGAAGCTGCTGTGTGGTTTTCTGGAGAATCCATGCTGTAAACTGGAGACTCTGAGGTGAGTTCACTGACTCTCTGTTACTTGTATAGTTAAAGAAGCAGAAGAAACAGCAAAAGATTATAGATGATATGATGATGGATGATGTCTGTAGAAGGGGGACATTATGAAGATCTGCAATAACACAATGACAAAGTCACTGTACTTGATTTAGAGAAAAGATCATTGATTAGGACATAGTAATGTTGAGCTACACATTTAAAACCTGAATTGATCTGATTGGATTATAAATGGATTTGAACTGTTACCTGTTTTTACGCAAAAAAGCTTTTTGCACTCCTCTTTTGTCGGGCAGGTGCGTAGGATGTGACCAAAAATAGCAAACGCAAGCAGTTATTTATTTATGAAATACAACGTTTCGGTCTTAGATCTTTATCTGTTTTCTAAATAAACAATTGTGTAACGGTCAGTGTATGAGATTCCTTCTTAACTGTTTTAACGTTTTTCTTTTTTCAGATTGATGGACTGCGGTTTGACAGTGATCAGCTGTGATTATCTGGCCTCCGCTCTGAATCCAACCCCTCCCATCTGAGGGAGCTGCAATTAAGAGACAACAAGCTGAAGGATTCAGACGTAAAGCTGCTGCGGGATCTTGTGGAGAGTCCACACTGCAGACTGGAGACTCTGAGGTCAGTAGAGTCAGTATTGAACTAAACATAGTTTGTAAACACAGCAAGATCTAGTATTTCCTGTAACCCCCCCCCCCCCACACACACACACACACACACACACACACCACCACACACACACACCTTCTCAGTGAAGCTGTGAGAGGAGAATAATGTGAGGCTTCAGGGTTGGACAGAAAGACAGACAGAGTGAGAGAGGACAGTCAGCCAGTCAGATACGCCAGAAGCTTGTTGTGATCATGTGTTTGATATACATGTGAAGACAACTGGTCATGTTAAAAAACATGATTACAGCATCATAACATCATCATCAAATTGTCCAAATATCAAATCTGATCTCAAAGTGTTTGTTCTCTTATTTGAACACTAAGCAACTGATCACTGACTTTTTTTTCATAGAACCAGCATTACATTTAGTAACCATGTGGTCTTTCTGCTGTGCAGAAGCTCTGCCGAAATCCAGTAATCACAGCTGATGATGTACTGTTTAGCCTTGTGTATTATAAACATGTCAGACCTTTAACATCGTCTGTCCTTCTGTCAGTTGTTTTGTCAGAATATTTTAATAACGGACTCCATATTTACATATTGTTCATGTTATATTTAAAAGTAGACTTAACCCTTAGATGGTTTTTAACAGCTTTGAACCCAACATCAGTGACTCCATCATAAAGTAAACAGTTTCTGCAGTAATTAATTGTTCAGGACTCTTAACAGGTTTTTTTCCACTAAATACTTCATTGAAATCTGGTCTGGTCTGTGAGCTTTGAGCTCAGTTGTGTTCACTCCAATACGTTGAGAGCTGAAAAGAAGCAGCTTATACTACACAGTTGCTCCACTCGTGGTCTGAACAGGACTAAAGTCCCTGCTGGTCTTTATACTGGGTTGTGTTGCATCACTGATGAAGGGAGTCTCTGTAAAACCTCATTTATCACTTCTGTTGTCTTCTTTTCTCACCAGATGGAAGTGGACTCACTAAGAGTGATCAGGAATGAGGACGTGTTGAGACCTGATGTCGAGTCCACCCCCATCCCTGCGTATCCCTCAGGATCTAAGAGAGTATCATCAGTGTATCTGGACTACTCTGCTGCTGCTCTGTCCTTCTACACAGTTTCTGCAGACACACTGAGACTCCTGCACTCCTTCTCCTCCACACTCTGCAACCACATCTTCCACCCTCCACCTGGACCTGGGTTTCATTTTCTCTTTATTCATTCACATATTCAGAACCCAAAGTTCCTCCGCATGACAACAACTGTATATTAACACAGTGGTTCCCAAAGTGGGGTCCCTGGACCAGAGGTCCTTGAGTGTGTTCCAAGGGGTCCACAACAAAAAAGGGGACTCCTTTATTCATTAACATCTTCACTATAATTCCATCCATAAGTAACACATGACAGAATGTATGACAATTTTGTTCATGGGTGTCATACACTTTCTGTAATAAAACATCAAAAAGCAAAAATCCTATAACATGGGGGACCCTGGATGGAATTGTATCAAAATACAGTTTATAATGGGGACCTGCTGTCTAATTTGTGTAAGTTTAGGGGTCCATCACGTGAAAAAGCTTTGCCTTCTGTTGCAGTTCCACTCTGTGGAACAATGGAGCTTTGCAAGTAATTCCCACAATAAAGGACAATAATATAATATAATCCCACACTATAATAACAACAGGAGTTGATTTTGGACATTTAAAGTTACCTTATACCATTACCAGCCATTTCTCATTTAATAACATACATATTTGCTTGTAGCTAACAAACAGAAGATAAAACCCAAATTAAATCAAAGCTTCACTGAAGTTTCTCAACTGACTACAAACAGAAAACGTCTGGACCTTATGTTTTATTTTGTATTTGATGTTAATGTGAACTGATTAACATGCAGACTCTAATGTATTTCCATTAATCGTGTCTGTAAAACAGTCAGACACAGGAAAGGAATCCTGAATGAAATCAGGTTTTTTAGTTTATTACAGTTTAATGTGACCCTGCTAGTTCATGGCAAAAACTGAATATATCCATTCAGATGTGTTATTTGAATGGAAGTTTCTGCTTTGCTTTCTGTTACTTTTTCTCCTCCATGACAAAATTGTTCTTTATATTGTATATTGCTTTTATTTTGAATTTCCTGTAAAGTTTATTTTGAAATCAGTGCAGGCGGATATAATACTCCATGGTAATTCTCGTTTTTGTGTGATGTGAATATTTTTTATTGCTTCAGTTGTAGAGGAAACGAGCAGAGTTTATTTATTTCATCTATGTTTAAGTACTGTACATTTTGAGTCGGCTCATTTTTAAAATAAGTTAACTTTGTTAGCAAAGAAAAATAGCCAAAGTCAGCGTTAAGGGTCACTTTGGAGTCTGGGTTTATTTTCCTTCTTTCTCCTTTTGTTACTTTTTGGTCTGTTGGCTCTAATGTTGGTTAATTTAAAACTACAAATAATATGTAATGTGGACTAACGGTACAAGTTTAGACTCTTGTCTTTATTCACTTCATTAACTTCAAACCGTGTGTCTGGGTGAATACTCAATTCTGATTGGCTGCTGCATAAAAAGAATGTAAACAATGATTGGTCCCAACGGCTTTTTAAGCCAATGTTAGCCTCCGTTCTTAAAGTCTGTTATTTTTCATAATCCTTTTTTAAAACTTAAACATGTTTTTTTCGGTCCACATTGTCAGATAAACTCACATCTAATACTGAATGGACAGTAAATCCTGAACACACTTGTAGTAAAGATGAGACTGCTGTTATTTGTCAGCTTAGTATTTCACAACTACATCTCCCATGAGTCTTTAACAGATCTCTAACACACCACACACTCTTCACAGTATTCCTCAGCGAGAGAAAGCTGCATGTTTTCAAACATGTTGCATTAAGTGCAGGGGTAGGAGGACTATAGTCTGGTGTATTTTAGTGTCCCAGTTTTTGCCTCTCAGGGCTTATCTTTTAAACTACAGTCACAGAAGCCAAGCAGCCGATCTTCTGAGGAGCTTTGAAACCCCCAAAAGTCCTTTAGCAACACTTAAAGCTCTTCTGAAGGTATTTCCAGGCTCCACAAAGAAGCTTCTGAACATCTGGATGAAAATAATATTCTGATTATTGAAAAAACTGTTTAGTTAGTTTCCTAACACAAGACTGTATTTCCAAACCCTAAGTCGCTGTCCTGTCTATTAAAGGCTAAAATGCCACCCAAAAACTCATCTTTAAAAAAAATCAACATTTTTTTGTATGATTTGTATGAGATTTAATATAGATTGTCATTGTATAACATGCAGAATAATTTTAGCCTCATAAATCAATCAAAGAAAACATGAGAGAGAAAAAATCTAAATATAGTTGTGTGATTTCTACATTAAGATGGCAAACAAGAGCAAAGCAATTTCTTATAAACCATCATGTGTCTGGGAAAGTGAAAGTGTTCACCAGTTTATATTCAATTCTGAGTCGACAGAACACCGCGAGAGGAGAGGAACTGAAAGCTGAGGCAGCAGGTGAGTGTTAATCCAACGTTTTCATTATTTCACTGTCAACGTTTCCGAGTCAGTTTTCACTCTGTGGACTGTAGATGAAGGAAATGTTATTGAAATGAACAGTTAAATTAATCTGTAAACACAAAGTACACATTAGTGCTTTTACTAATTCCCACATCCCCAGGCTTCTGCATCTATTATTTTTATTTTTAACGTGTATTGTCATTCTCCACCTGTCCACCAGAAGCTTAATTCTTCTCACTTGGGTCTCATTCCCCAATCACCCGGTCAGCACAAATCTACAGAACTACAGAACTACAGTCCCATTTTTTCCAGTTTTTCAGTTGTCAGATTGTCAGTGTAATCTATGCGTTTGTGTTTCAGCGTCTGAAACCTGGAACCTGCACCTTTTTCCTCCCCTTCCCTGTTAACCTGTGGACTCCCACCCTCTCCAGTAAGCTTATATACACAGTTTTACATCACTCTTTACCATTGAGTCACTGAACTCTTACTGTCTGCATTAAGGGCCCATGACTTGTTTTTTTTTAACACCCTGCTTGCTACAAAAGATGTTTTAATCCATGCTGTGTGTTAAATATACTTTCATAACGATTTGATGTTCCCCAATAGTCATTGTTGGGAGTATCAGACTCATATTGGATAAAGGTGAAGCCAGATTTAAGATGTTAGTGGTTTTCATTTTTTTTGCTAAACTATGCAAATGAGACGTTATCTAATGCTAACGTTCGTCACGTTTAGAAGTAATTTACAGACATAACTGGACAAAGTGTAGTCAAATAATTTCTTTCCACTAGTCTGAGAGAAGACATGAAATGGAAGATAAACACCTAAAAATCTCAAGTGACCAGTGCATGAAAAAACTGTTGTTGCCTGTAGTGTTGAGAGTAGAGATATCAGTACAGAAACAGATTATTTCTTTATTTGTATAATAACTACAACTTTTGTTCCTAAATAAAAGCAGCAGGGTGTTGAGATAAGTTACACCTTTTATTAATTTGTTTTATTGTAGCATTAAAACCAAAACCATGCGTTAATACAGATATAAAGTAACAAACAAACAATAGGAGGTACATAAACCAAAATAAAAAAATAAAAATTATACAGAGTATTTAGAGACAGATGACAATTTAAAATGGCAGTGATGAGGTTAATCGCAGCAGTCTTAATATAAAAGAATATAAAGCAAGAGTCAATAAACATTAACAGTATGTTATATATATATATAATGTTCTTTATGAACATATATATATAATGTTACTATATGAAACATAACATATGTATATACAGTATATATAATGGTACTTTATTATATACATTATATATACATTTAATGTTACTTTATGAAACATTGAGGGGAATGAGACACAGTATAATGTGCAGTAGTGTTATAGTATAGAATGACAATGTATGGTACAAAAATATAACTAGAAAGTAAAGTATATTGCAGCAAGAGAACGTAGAATATAATCAATCAATATCTAGTCTTTATCCACGACGTTCCACTTCCAGGATTCCTCCGTTGCCGACAGAAAACCCGGATTTTACTCATTTAGGCCGGATATGCGTTACTTTGCTCTTCCTTTGTGTTGGCGCTCTAACCTGCGGCTGATTTCTGAGGACTATGGTTACCTGGTCCTCAGGTCTCTGCAGGGTGAATCCAGACCGCTAGCTAGACTATCTGTCCAATCTGAGGACTATGGTTACCTGGTCCTCAGATCTCTGCAGGGTAAATCCAGACCGCTAGCTAGACTATCTGTCCAATCTGAGGACTATGGTTACCTGGTCCTCAGGTCTCTGCAGGGTAAATCCAGACCACTAGCTAGACTATCTGTCCAATCTGAGTTTTCTGTGCACGACTAAAACACACTCTGATTGATCATGTTTCCACAAACGAGATCCTTCTGAGCCTATCTGGGCAGCGGCGCCGCTGCTTTTTTCCGGTTCTTAGATCCAACCCGAGACAATTGGATTGGTTTAAAGAAAGACCTTAGATCCATAAAATAAATAAAACCGTTTTCCTCTCATCCCGAATGCTAGTGGAGTAGCAGACCCTCCACCAGTACGCTTTGGAGATGAACTCTGGCAAAGTGAGACTGATCATACATAATAGAAATGACATTATGAAATATCTATGAAATTTAGCCGACTGTTTTTGTGCTTGTGGCGGAGATGTGTTAACACTCAAGTTTCATCTTCTTTTTAGAATTTGTTTAAAAATTATGTGCTTAAAGTTCTGAGTCCACATGGTATCAATTTAATAATGGTATCGTATAGAATAGTGTAATGGAGTTCATAACTACATGTATAGATAGGATTGTAGCAGCATTTCTATTTTTTTTTTTACTTGTGCTAAAATAGATAAGACTACATTCTGCAGACTTTTCATAATCTCAGTAAAAGGTGTTAAGGTCAGTTTAAATGACTGAATTAATAAAGGAGTTACAGTTCCCTTGCAGCTTTCTCTATCAGAAATACATAAAGTATATAATACATATAATATAGTATGTACACAATACACGGATAATTACAGATAAAGGGAATCAGTTTGAAAATACTTATACAGAGCATTTAGAGACAGATGACAATTTAAAATGGCAGTGATGTGGTTAATAGCAGCAGTCGTAATATAAAAGAATACAATGAAAGGGTTAAAGCAACATTATCAGTTTAACATACAGAATTATTCCATAAAGAGCGGGGAAGGCAAAAGACGAGAAATTACGATAATAAAATAGCTCAGAACATGAAAAAAACAATGAATGGGAAATGTGCTATTACAATGAAAAATTGATCAAAGATCAGGTGTCAGAATGTCTAATATTTAAAGAGTAATACAGTCTGAGGTTAAATAGGTAAAATTTAAATTAAGTCTACAATTAGTTAGTTTGTTGATCCACAGAAAAATACAAGTCCTCCAAACCATACGATGATATAGGTTGTTTGCTCCTGGCTTTTAATACAATCACAGGAGTGTTTAGGGAATTACCGGGGCCCAAGGGGGGGAAAGGGAAATATGACCCCACAGGAGTGTTTTTTTCTGTTAGGTTAGTGTTTTTTGCTCACATCTTAACTAGAGAAAAGTACCAATTGAGTCGTTTAAAACGTTTCATACTGAAACAACAGAAACCCAAAAAGTAGTCCCATTTTCTGTTTTTACTTCATTTCAAATTTGGCCCAAAACCCCCTACTTAAACAAAAACCGTTGCCATTTTTTTTTTTCCCCTTTTCACAAAAAAAAAAAACCCTCCTCAAAAATGTAGGAGGAACTGTAATCAAAATGGTGAAATTAAACCCGCCCCTTAAAAGATTCCTGGGGGCTGACCCCGATGACAATGAGGAATAAGGGTTTCCGTTCCACTGGGTGCCCCAGGGGTTTGTACGGGTCCCCCTATTCCATTTGTTTCCATGGTGTTGTCTTCCACGCACCTGATGATACACTAAATAACTCCCAAAAAACCCCATTGCCCCCAATTTTTGGTTTTTTTTGGTTCTTGTTTTTTTCGGAGTGGTAGTGCTACTCAGTTTTTGCACAACACAATAGGGGTCCTACAAGGCCCCCCAATATAAAATAAAAAAATTATCATACTGACTTACCTATGCGTTGCTCCCAGTAGGCACTAGAGGGGGCCACCCTATAAAAATGCCTATGGTCGTAATTTCGCTGAACAAACAACTTATGTGGTCGTTTTTTATGGGGGGGAGGACAGTCCCTAAAAATAACCAGGACCTTCACTGTGGCACCTTTGGCACCTGTGTGTAATGTGTGTAATAACAACAGATTATAAAATTGTAATTTCCCCTTGTGGGACTAATAAAGGATACATTAATTAATACATTAATCTTAATCTTTATAAGACACACGTACATTATAATACAACAGCTCCTTCATGTAATACGGTTTTAATTCTGTTCTGTGGAGCACTTTGGGCTTTATACTTGCATGAAAGGTGCTATATAAATAAATAAAGTTGAAAGTATATTTGTTTGCTAAAAACTTGTTTTTCATTGCACTTCTACAGAGACTTGGTGCAGCAGAACCAGAACCGTCTCTTCAATTCCATGCATTCTTCTTTCTTGATGCCTATAACCCCCCCACTGCTAACAGTTCAGTCAGATGTTCTGGTGTGTTATGCTAGTAGCAGCTAATGTAGCTTTGAGCTTCTCTAGTCAGCAGCAGCCGGGTTGCCGGGTTGCCAGGTTGGGGTTTCCCTCAGAATTGGGCTACTTTTGAAGTGTCAGGTTGACTTTTTTTATTGGGTTGGGTTGACCATTTTTTAAATGCAATTTGGGTGAATAATATCCATGAATGAATAACATACACACAGAGCAGCACAGTGACGTTACGGTGGGTTGCTAGGCACACTGTATATATTTACCAGGGGCGTCACATTAAAACAATACAGTTTCTGTAGAATAAAGTTTGTTCCTGTGAATGAAAAAAACAACAGATTTATGGGTGAAAGACCAATCAATCAAATGAAAGTGAAACTTATTTTTCCAGTATAAAGAACAATGTCTGCAGAATAAAATGTATAAGCACAGCAAACAAGAATTGGATTTGGTTAAATGTTCTACTTTATCTTCTAACTACCGAGCCAGAGTTATTTCACATGCTACACTCTGCTTGGATCTTCTAATACAGGGAAACATTTTAGCCGAAACAGCAGTTCTTGTTAACTTAAGAGAGTGGGAAACGGGTTTTCTTACCTTCTTTATGTTTGCAGTAAAGCGCGAGGAGTGTCACCAAAATGACTCCCAACACCACGCCAACGACGACGCCTGCGACGTCCGTTTCACTCTCTGAAACAGAAGAAGAGTCAGTGAAGGACACGTTCTACGGACCCAGCTTCCTCAGGTGTAATGATGAGCTACTGTAGTTGAAGCCATTACACTGATTTTAGTTTTATCCGCTTCACATGCATGTCATTTATAATCACACTGATACCTATATCCACATAATGCTGATTACAATTACTGTCGATCGTGTTAATGATGATGATGATGATGATGATGACGTCAGGGGGAGTTAACTCTATATTTAGACCTCACCTGAGCCAGGTGTGTGTGTGTAGAGAGCGGAAGGACAAACTAATTTTCAATGTATGTAATGATGAACTACTGTAGCATCACAATGCTGCAGCTTGTTATTTAAGCAGATATACTGTATATATATTTTTATTTTTTGAAGAACGTTTAGAGCCTTTTTTTCAATATTGCCGACTTGTCCATTTTACAGCACAGATATGATTTTTTTTGTTTATTTATGGTGTTTACTTACTTATTACTGTTGGGTTTCTGTAAATAACATCAGAGTACGGTCTAGACCTGCTCTTTTATTATTAAAGAGATCACTGTTGAACTGGTGATTTAGCGCTATATAAATATAATTTAAAATTTGAATTATACAAAAGTATCAATCCGCCTCTCCAAAAATCTATATCTTAACCCTCATGTTGTCGCTGGGTCAAATTTGACCCGTTTTCAGTAATTTATTTATTTATTTGGCACAAAAAATGGGACGTCGAAATAAGCGCTGAACATGTCAACAGTAAAAATATTAAAAAAGTCTAAAATCTAAATAAAAAATATAGCAAAAAAGTGACCAACATGATTTATTTTCATGGTTGACTCGAAGACAACGCGAGGGTTAACATTTCTCCGTGACCATTAGAATAGAATAAGTCTTTATTGTCATTATACACGAGTGCAGTACCTGTGCAACGAGATAGAAGAGATGATTTAGAGATGAGAGATAAGAAAAAACGAATAAGAAAAAACTTTATCGTCTGTCATGAGTGACAGAAATGTGTCTCTAACATGGCAGGCTCAAATTACATAAAATACATAAAGATAAATGTAAAAACAGTGTAATAACTGACTGTAAATACGTGCAAAATCCTGTGTGAATATAATGGCTGTTGGAGCCGGGCAAAGAAAAAACTCATTCCAAATATTAAATCTATAATTTTAAGATGATCATTTAAATGACAGTTTTTGCTCAGACAGACTTGAATTTACCTTTTATAATCCTCAGAAGAGTGTTGGTTACGTAGGTCTCCTCAGCATTACTCAGTTCACACGTGTAGATCCCGTCTTGATCTGAAGATAAGTCTTTTAGCGTGAGGCTGCCTGACTCGGACACGCTCTTCACCCGCTGCCTCCACTCCTCTGAGACTGTGTAGGGGACGTGGTCTCCGGTCTGGTCCAGGATGATCTGACTGTGGTTGAACCTCCAAACGAGGCCTGTTAGTGGAGGGTTTAGGGACTCGCAGGGGATCGTTGTTTCACTGCTGGAACCACTGATAGAAGCTGAATGATACAACACAAAAACAAGTTTTATGGTTGTCCTGTTTCTTTTCTAGGTCAGTTTGCAGTAAAGAGGATTCTTTGTTTAACTCAATAAAGGTCTGATATCAACAACAATACTCACACAGTCGCTTCAAAGTGGCTGTCCTCTTGTTTTTGCGCGTCCTGACGGTGCAGCTGTAGACCAGATCAGTACCTGAGACTATCAGAGAGCTGTGGATGTTGTAGAGCAGCTGGTCAGTCTGCTGGACTGTGGGTTTGTTCTCCAGGCTCATGTTAGACGGAGGGCTGGTGGACCAGGTGAGCTCAGGCTGAGGGTAGACCCCCTCTGAGCTGCAGGTGATCCTGTTCTCTACCTGCTCAATGTCCACTTTATCAACCGGAGCTGCAAAAACAGAAGGTCTTGATTCTACGTACGGATGAATTCACTAATAATTTAGGGTAAAGAAAGATTATTTCAACAATTAAGGTTATGCTTTCATGTATTTACTGTGTGTTTTTCATACCGTCCACTTTTAGGTTGATAATGAACTCCTTGTTGCCAGCGAGGGTGCTGGTGGTGCACTGGTATCTTCCTTGGTCCTGGATCTTCACCCCCGACAGCTGGAGCGAGGCGTTTCCTCCCGAGATCTGGTCCTGGAACAGTGATGTCCTGTTTTTGTAGCGCTGGTCCTGGAGGGCTAAATGGTCCTGGTTGTTGTAGTAGGAGTGGACACGAGTGTCTCCCAAGGTCCGCTGAATCCAGTGGATTATCACTTCAGTGTCGACCTGGAAGCTGCACGGTAGGACGCAGCTCTCCATGAAACCACAGGACACCTCGGCATCTGCAACACATCAGGTACAGAGACATCCACCAAAGTTTAGTTCAGAGACAATCATCGGAATCCAAGTGAGCTGTCAATCAGTTGCAGTGAACGAGGGCATGTCAGGAGGCATATGTTTCATTGAAATAGGTTTTAGAAGTGTAAAAAGGTAAAAGCCATTAGTATTTCACAGGAAACAGAGTTTAACATCTCTTTATTTGGTACTCAGAATAACGGAAAGCCAGCAAACAACTAAAATGAGACACAAAACAGACGCAAAAAGACGCAAAATGAGCATAAAGAGATGCAAAAGACCTAGTCTATATACTATAGACTCTAAAGTATACATTATTACATTATATCCACAACGTTCCACTTCTGGGATTGCTCTTGTTCTGCCGGACATTCTGCCGGATGTCTCTCTTTTCGGATTTCCAGTTACCTTCCTCTTCCTTTGTGTTGGCGTTCTAACCTTTGGTGGATTCATGAAGACCATGGTTACCTGGTCCTCAGATCTCTGCAGGGTGAATCCAGACAGCTAGCTAGACTACCTGTCCAATCTGAGGACTTTGGTTACCTGGTCCTCAGGTCTCTGCAAGGTAAATCCAGACAGCTAGCTAGACTATCTGTCCAATCTGAGGACTATGGTTACCTGGTCCTCAGGTCTCTGCAGGGTAAATCCAGACAGCTAGCTAGACTATCTGTCCAATCTGAGGACTATGGTTACCTGGTCCTCAGATCTCTGCAAGGTAAATCCAGACAGCTAGACTAGACTATCTGTCCAATCTGAGGACTATGGTTACCTGGTCCTCAGATCTCTGCAGGGTAAATCCAGACAGCTAGCTAGACTATCTGTCCAATCTGAGGACTATGGTTACCTGGTCCTCAGATCTCTGCAGGGTAAATCCAGACCGCTAGCTAGACTATCTGTCCAATCTGAGTTTTCTGTTGCACTACTGAAACAACCTTTGAACGTACGTTTTACCAAAACAGGTTCCTTCCCGAGGCGATTTAACAGCAACACCGTGGCCCAAGCCGACTGTGATTGGTTTGAAGAAATGCCAATAAACCAGAGCATGTTTTTCTCCCATCCTGGTATGTGGTCTGGACTATCCAGACCCTCCTCCGTAGCCCAGTGGAGGAAGGTCTGGCAATGTGAGAACCACAAAAGACCTAAAAACTGGAAACAACTACAAAGAGATACAGAACAACTAAGACAACGCATATGAGGTTGTCTTGCAGGGTCTGGGAGTCTTGCTTCTTTGTGTAGGAGGTTTCGGGGTCTTAAACGTGTCTTGTCGGGTGCCCAGGTAGCTCACCTGGATGAGCATGCACCCCATGCACCATGCACTGGGACTCAGTCCTTACCAAAGCGGCCCAGGTTTGAGTCCGTCCCCCAGCCCATTGCTGCATGTCATTCCCTGTCTCTTCCCCTGTCCTGTCTGCAGCTGTCCTATCAATAAAGACCAAAAAGCCCAAAACATAATCTTTAAAAAGAAAAAAAAGAAAAAATACTAGAAAACCTATTGAGATCTTTTCACTTAGTCACAGTCAGGGTCATTAAGAAGAGGACTTTTTGGTCCTGGTTTGAAAAAGTTCTGTGAGAGTTAAAATATAAGGAAATTGCCAATATGTTAATATTTACAATTATAATTTCCTCTGAGGTCAGTAATGTTATTTTATTAAATGATTCTTGTTGTTGCACTAACCCCTCTGCTGCTGTAACACAAAGTCTCCGCAGTGGGACTAATAAAGGATTATCTTATTTAATCTAACTATAATATTTTTAATTTTATAGCCTGTATAAAACGTGAGAAATTGTCCTTTTTGGCCACTACAATCCTCCGTACCATTACGTCATGAACTGGATTGCTTGATGGCGCTGAGGTGTGCAGTAGGTCATCAGTGGTCGCCTGTAAATATTAATATTAATAATATTATTTACAGCCTTACAGCGGATCCGCACATGCTCTGGAACTGGGGAAGTTTTCATGTAAAGTGTCCGCGTGCTCTCCCTTTATTTACCTAAAGCGGGTTAGTTTGGAGTTGTTGTGACGTTGTCTAAAATCGGGAAATAAAAAACTAAAACCGTAAAGGACGTAATTAAGGCCTATGTACGTCACACATCTAATAAAATGACTGCAGGATATCAGGCTTCTTTTCGTTTGGGACAATGACATTAAATCCAGTCCACGGTTTTAAAAATCTGCGCAGCTATCTATTATCTATATATTCTAATATAGATATATGATATAGATGATATAGATAGATACGATAGATGATAATAGATTAGAAGATAGTTTATTATTTTTAATATATATAAAATAGATATGATAGGCATAACCGTCATAAGGGAGCCAGCAATCCAGAGTGTTTACTTTCGTTTTGTGCCTCCCCCCCCAAACTAATATTATGAAAGACAGATGCACGGCCAACGCTTAATGTGCAGAGATCTACCCCACACACCTGGCAGGAAACGCATCACTCACCTCCCTCTGAAACGAGTCAAAATCCGCAGGAAACTGGCGATCAGCAGACCCAGCGCCAGCAGACCCATCTTCACTCAGATCCGCTTCCCGGTCTCGCTTCATATGGTCCTGGTTCGTCCTGCACACATAACCTGACCCGGTCCGTGGTCTGATCACATCGGCCGTGGCTGATAGGGATCCGGCAAAGATCGTCTGTTGTCAGGATGAAAATGACATGTAATTTACATTAAATCCAAATGCAGTAAAATCCTAAAGACATGCAGGGTTTTTCTACACTCAGCTGCAGAGAATGGAGACAAAAACCAAACACGTTTTTGTGTTAAGTATTTAATCTTTACAATAAAATATTTTCCCCGTGTGTTATTATGAAAAATAAAAGATTTTATAACACAACATCAAGACTTTTCCGTTTGGTCACGTCATAAGTAAAAAAAAAAAAACAATCTTCTGGGAAATACTTGACATATCGTTATCATCAGACATTACTGCAGCAAACCTTAAAATACACAGATCTAGAATGCAGCCTACACTTCATGTCACAGTGTTTTAATAATGATAAACTGTTGTCTTACTTGTGGAAATGAAGGTTGAGTTCCTGCAGAAACAAGACATCTCTAAATCCACATCCGCTATAACAACCACACCAACATCTAATAGAAGCAAGTGATTAATAATTGAATTCACTGTATTTTACAGGACAGCTAATCGGTTTATTTGTGTTCTACAGATTTTGTTATAACAGCATCTGTGCGATGTTGTCATTGTCCTCAGTTGAAGGTCCATGACTTAAACGTTGATCTTTGAATTCAACCTTTTCTCTCACCTGAGCACCTGTCTCCCAGGTGTGCAGCACATATCAGATCAGTTTGGCATTTAACTTTAAATTACTTGATGAGAGATTCAGGAAAATCTGGTCACCACCTTCATCCTTGCCAGTAGCGGTCAGTGTGGGAGCAGAATGTACAATTTAAATAATAAATATAATATTAATATTATATATGTACAGTCTCGCACCCACTCCATGGCTTGTTGCTCAATCACAGGAGCACTTTCAGTGACCAACCATTCTCCCAAAAATGCACCACAGAGCGCCACAGGAAGTCATTCCTGCCGTGGCCATCAAACTTTTTAACTCCTCCCTCTAAGGGTCTGAACACACACACACACACACACACACACACACACACAACACTTGAGAGGTTGAAACTGGACAAAATCATCGGATATCTGTTTTTTGCAATAACACTGGCCTGACATGTGTGCAATTTCAACTACTACAATATTATTATTATATTATTATTATTTAACTTTCCCTTTTCCAAAACCCTTAATTTATGAAAGTAAAAAGTAAAATAACACCTTTTTTAAAAAACCAACGACCAATTTTTATTTTTCGTATTTTGTATTTTTACTCATTTATAATATTTGGCAACTACAAACGTTTTTCCCTCGGGGATAAAAAAGTATTTCTGATTCGTTTGTTCTGATTAAAATAAATAATTTTTTTTTAAAAAAAATTTTTAGGGTCATGGTTGGGAGTAACGCTTTAAAAGAAGAACTCTTTTCATAGGTTTTCCCTTTTCCTCTAAGCGTAATTAAATTTTTAAAAATTTTCGGGGACTCGTAAAAGCAGTATGCGATTTCCCGCTTTTTAACGCCATTGGGTTTTTTTTTAAAAAAAACACCGAAAACTTTCTTCACGGGGAAAAAAAAAAAAAAGCCTGATAAAATTTCCCTGCTGCTACCGGGGGGAGGGGGATGAGAGAATTTGTGAGGGGTTTTTTATTTTTGGATTTTTCGCGGGTGAAGCGCGAGCCGTCCCGCCCTGGCCCCGTGGTCAGAGAAGCCCAGACCGGTAAAGACAACACAGTGTGTCCAACAGGGGACGGTCCGCGGGAACAGTGGGTCGAGTGTAACAGAAAGAAACATTTTGGGGGAATTTTAAGTTTAGGTTTTTACCAGGTTGCCGTTCGCGAGAAAATACGACCCAGGCCTGTGAAAAGACCCCAAAATAAGCGATTTTCCTACGGGCCCCCTAAGATCCGGAAGAGAAAAATAAATCAAAGTGTGCACTTTTTTCAATTTATTTTATTTTAAAAGTTTATTATTATCTCCCCCCAGGAGGAAAGTAAACCCCTTTTTTACTTATTTAACATTAGAAAATGATGGTTTTGAAATTGGGGAACTTTTTCACAGTGTTTTTGGGGTTTGTTCTGTTCCCCACGAGGGGGAAACATTTTTTCCCCCTTTTCTCTTTCCAGCTTTTTATATTTTCCGATTTAAACCCCCCATCCCCGGGGATTATCCCCAAAAATCTCTACGTCAAAACCGCATCCCATTTCCAACCAGAAAAAAACAGTGCCCCCTTGCCCCTTTATTTGGGGTACTCGTTCCCCTTGGGTCAGAGCCAATTTGAAGAGGAAGGGGGGGGACATAAAGCGGTGTTTAGTGTTTTTGGGGGAAAGGGCGGGATCGAGCGAACCGGCAATAACACGCTGGGAACAAGCCCAAATAAGCAACTACACTTTAGTGACAAGCCCAAAAAAAAACCCGCAACCAGCGACTACCAATATCTGTAAGCGACTTGACAAAAAAAACAAGCCCAATGTCGCTTATAATAAGCGGACTCGGCAACACTGCTTGTTACGCATAACGTCATCAGCGTCACTGTGTCCACGTTCGGACACCACCCGCCGCTATTGGCCAGATCCGGACACTTCTGACGTCACGCACTTTTCCCGTCTTTTCGCGGTACTTTTAATTTGCAATCATCGCCCCAATACTGTAAGTACAATTGATTTATGCCCATCAAACAATCTATGTATGGATTTTCGTGTATGTACACGGACAGTTACATGTCTAATTAGTATATGAAAGTGAGGGAAAGTAGTAAGAACGATGTTACACTCTGAAATGTTTATATTTTTACTGTACTGCTGATATGATTTAGCTAGCGTTAGCATGAATGTGCATTTTTTTTTGCTAGCTTTAACAAGGCTCTGTCTAGGCAGTACATATGTGTTTAAGCCCAACAACATCAAGTTTATTCATATAGTAGCTATCAACTGCATGTGTGTAATAGAGAGGGGATATTATTGTGTTAACTGTAAAACATTAGATGATCTATTTATATACTGTATGTGGGCTATACATGTACATATGTGACCTTATAACATATACACAACAGAGTAGAAATAGAAATAGCTAAAAACTGAAAACATGTCACGCCACTCAGTGAATCACGTTTGTGAATTGTCCTTAATTTGATTACGCAGGCGTAAGTGTGGCTTCCTGTGTTAAAAGGCCTTTTATTCCCAAAATGGGGGAAATTCTCACTGTTGCAGCAGCGAGGGATCGGGATAGCTTCATGTTTCTCTTCCTTTACGACAACTTTTAACATTTACAAGTTAAACATGAGCAGGGGCTAAACGGCTTTTCAAATCCATGAAAAGTATTAGACAGTTAAATAAAAGTTAAAAAAAAAAGTTTTATTGCGGTAAATACACATCTTAAATGTAAATGTAAATGTATTTTATTTATATAGCACCTTACATCGACCTATAGGTGAACCAAAGTGCTTCACAACAGATAAAACCACAGATTTAAAACAACAACACACCACTAACAAAGATACAATAATGAATGAGAAAAGTAAGAAAAAGATAAAAAAAAATAAAATCAATATAAATGTGCCATCACATTACTAGGTACCAAACGCCACTTTAAAAAGATGCGTCTTAAGTCTCGATTTAAAAAGGCCCAGTCAGTAACGATACGCATCTCACTGGGCAGCTTATCCAGAGCTTAGGTCCAGAAACCGAAAAGCGCGGTCCCCCCAGTGTTTCGGTTTTGACCTGGGCACTTCCAGCATGAGTTGATTAGAGACCTCAACGTCCTACCACAATTACGAATAGTCAGCATGTCTAAAACGTAAGATGGGGCAAGGCCATTAAGAGCTTTAAAAACAAACAATACAATATTATACTAATTCTAAAGTGTACCGGAAGCCAATGGAGAGAATAAAGAATCGGAGTTATGTGGTCTCGTTTTTTTGTGCTCGTTAACAGGCGGGCTGCTGCATAAATAATAAGTAGTTGCTGAGCGCACATTGTTATTGGAGTTAGAGAAAATGGCGTCCCAGCTGGCGCATACTTGTGTGTACTGCTCATCTTTTTCCTCGTAAAGTGTACTTTTTGCCATATTTTAGGAATCATCAGAAATCATTACATTCATACTGTATATTCAAACGCAAACAAACTGGTGTCCCATAGCAACAATAGAATCAATAACCATTTGGATTGAAAACCTAAGAATACATGACGTTTTTGTTGTCATAACAACACACTGAATACTGGGACCCAACTGTAGTTCTGACACTAAGTCACTCAGACAGCAGTTTGTATCAGAGAGTCATTTGTGACAATCCAAAGGTGCACATTGCAACAGGAGAAACAACACTGGAAAACATGGACTTCAACTCCAGAGATATTAAACCAATCGATTTCTATCTCAGTTCCCTTGAAGGACAGGTACGGTGTGAGCTGAAGGACAGCGAGGCGACGCTCACCCAAGGGGAATCTGAGGGGAGAGTTCACCTGGTCATCCGAGAGGACCTGCTGGCCAGTCTCCTGGATCAGCTCCAACAACAGAGAGAGGGCAGCAGTTGGAGCCATGAGAAAGAGCTGATGTAGAAGGAGATGTGTGAGTTGAAAGTTCAGCTGGCTCAACGTGTCCCCTCCCCCCCAGGGAAACAGCATCTGAAATCCCAGCTGCTCAAAACCAGCAAGAGGCTGCAAAAAGCACTAAAAGATCTGGACCTGCCTTACTTTATTACTGAAGACCTGAAGGGTGAATTGGAGCAGATGAAGGGAGAGAAGGAGGCCCTGAAAAAGGAAGTGGAGACTCAGAAGATGGAGCTTCTTAAAGAGAGACAGACGCTTGCAGTAGTTAAGACCAACAGGGAGTTAGAGTTGGAGAGCCATCTGGACATTGAGAGGGCTCAAGCTCAGGAGCTGAAGGTCAAATTGAGCAAGATGGAGAAAGCTCTCCGAGAACAGGAGAAGGAGGCAAAGGAGATGCTGGAAAGATCCCAGGCTTCCCATAGAGCCTAGCTGGATGAGGCTCTGGCTCAACGTGTCCCCTCCCCACCCAGGGATACAGAGTATCTGCGATCCTAGCTGGTCAAAACCAGCAACAGGCTGCCAAAAGCCCCAAAAGATCTGGACCTGTAGTACTTTATTACTGAAAACCTGAAAGTAGAATTGGAGCAGATGAAGGGGGAGAAGGAGGCCCTTAAAAATATTGTGGAGACTCAGAAGATGGAGCTTCTTAAAGAGAGACAGACGCTCGCAGTAGTTAAGACCAACATGTTGAGTTAGAGTTGGAGAGCCATCTGGAGATGGAGAGGGCTCAAGCTCAGGAGCTGGAGGATGAATTGAGCAAGATGGAGGAAGCTCTCCAAGAACAGGAGGAGGAGGCAAAGGAGATTCGGGAAAGATCCCAGGCTTCCCATAGAGCCCAGCTGGATGAGGCTCCGGTTCAACGTGTCCCCTCCCCACCCAGGGATACAGAGCATCTGTAATCCCAGCTGGTCAAAACCAGCAACAGGCTGCGAAAAGCCCAAAAAGATCTGGACCTGCAGAACTTTATTACTGAAGAATTGGAGCAAATGAAGGGGGAGAAGGAGACCCTGAAAAATAATGTGGAGACTCAGAAGAAGGAGCTTCTTAAAAAGAGACAGACGCTCGTGGTAGGTAAGACCACCAACGTGACGTTGCAGAGCCATCTGGACATTGAGAGGGCTCAAGCTCAGGAGCTGCAGGACAAATTGAGCAAGATGGAGGAAGCTCTCCGAGAACAGGAGAAGGAGGCAAAGGAGATGCGGGAAAGATCCCAGGCTTCCCATAGAGCCCAGCTGGACATGCAGGACCAGATCAACAAGAACCTCATGGCTGCTTTTGAGAAAAAGTTTGAACATCAGCTGGAGAGTCATCTCAACGAGTGGAAGGAGGACAAGGCATCCCTCCTTCAGGCCACAGAAAGCCTGAAGCTGACTCAGCAGGACAAGGAGCAGGAGTGGGAGAGACGGAGAGCCCCCTGAGGTCCCAGCTGCTAGATCTTCAGAGCCAGAGCATGCAAAAGCCGAAGAAGATCCGGTGGTACAAAAAGCTTCTGCCTGGCTGAGGAAAGGTCTATCTGTCCGTGGGTCTGTCTGTGGTGGGTCTGCCTGTCTGTCTGTTGTCTCTGTAGTTTGTGGCTGGTTCTGTCTGTGTGTGTGTGTGTGTGTTGTGTGTGTGTGTGTGTGTGTGTGTGCGTGGTCGTGTGTCTGTGTCTGTGTGTCTGTCTGTCTGTCGGTGTTCGCTGTCTTGTGTGTGGCTGGTTGTTGTGTGTGTGTCTGTTGTGTGTGTGTGTGTGTGTTTGTTTGTCTATGTGTTGGTTCTGTGTGTGTGTGTGTACGTACGCGTGTGCGTGTGTGTGTGCGTGCGGTGTGTGTGTGCGCGCGCGCGTGTGTGTCTGTCTGTCTGTGTGTGTGTGTGTGTGTGTGTGTGTATGTGTGTGTGTGTGTGTGTGTGTTCTCACAGGGAGTGTGATGCGTCAGTGCAGTAGTGTTGGAGTAGTAGTGCTTGTAGTTAGTGCATGCTACATGCAGCATAGTGCATGCTACATGCTACATGCAGCATAGTGCATGCTACATGCTGCATGCTACATGCTACATGCATGCTACATGCGGCATGCTGCTTCTGCTCGCCACTCTCTACTTCCAGCTACTGCCACCGGACAGCCCTTTGATTTCAGAGGCTGAAAGAGGAGCCGAGTGTGTGTCGCCTCCTCTGCCGGTGCATAGCCTCTCCACTGCCAAGACCTCGTACACGCCTCCCCGTGGCACACATGGTAACTGGGCCCTTGTGGTTCCAGGCTAAGTTGTACAGGATCTCGGAGCAGCAGTGGGCCCCAGAGACGCGGCATTCAGGCCCATCGGTGAGTGGAAACTCCCTGATGCCCGTCAACCACTGTCCCAGCTATGGGTAAATAGCCCCAGCTATGGGTAAATAGCCCCAGTTATGGGTAAATAGCCCCAGCTATGGGTAAATAGTGAGAACCCCAGCAGCAGTGCAGGTGGAAGATGTTGGTGTGAGAACCACCACAACAGCTGGGAAGGAGGAAGAAGGCAACCCCTCAGCCACGTGGGTTAACTCGGGAGGGTACAGCGGCTGGGGGGGCAAACCCTGTGGCCATATGAGAAAACTGAAACTATTCTTCACGACTATATAATAACTACTGCATACACACAACACTAGTATAAATGATTGTTCCCTGTGTTGTGTGGTCCTCACCAAGGTCCTCCCAGGTCCTCCCAGGTCCTCCCAGACTATTTTACCCCGCCTGCCCCGAGACCAGGCGGCCGGATTCTCCCGACTGCGCACCAACATGTTTTCTCTCTGTATGTTAACTACTGACAACATGCACCTCCCATCCTCCATTACATCCATCCACCGTCATTCACCACTGATACTGACAACCACACCCCATCATGCTCGTTGGCATCAATATTTAATAAATGTCATTTTATTATTGTTACGTTGCTGTAGGCCAACCTCTCCCTCTTCTGTTGAGGTCTGTGAGCCGGTCTGAACAAGTTGGGGGCTCGTTGCCGTGAGTATAAGACCAGGACCTTGTTTGTGGTTTTCTTTAATTAATCCTAGTTAGTTACTGCTGCTGATTTGGTTTAGTTGAGCTTGTCTATTGTTGTTTAAATGTTAAGTTGCACCACAGTCATGTGTAATATAGTTTGATGTATTAAATCAAGGGGCAAACGCTCATTTGCATCTTAAACCCTCCAAATATAATTGGCTCAAATTATTTTATTTGTTAAATATAATATACTAAATATAGTTGTTGGTCTGGAGGTACATGTTGGTCATCCAAAGAAAAGAAAAAAGAACACACAGGAGAATTACTTTCAGTGACATTTTGTAGGTTTACTATGAATTTCATGTAGCTTTAGACTTTAAGATCAAACAGGTTGATTTAGGGTCACAGAGCCTTTCAAACAGCTGCAATTCAAAGTTTTATTAAGAATGAATGCTTCAGAATACACACTGGTTATTGTCAAATCAGCTACAAACTTGAATTTTGTAAATATCATTATCAGTTTACTTCTTGTTTTGAAATAATCAATAAGTCGAGGATTTATTTTATTTGAGAACACGTTGACCAGAGGGACTAACAGACATCCTCATATAACTTAAATCTACACATCTATCTAAGCTGGTGAAATAAAATGGGCATAAATACAAATAAGTTGCCTTGAATTTGAATCCTAAATCACAGTGCCTTCTAAAGCTGCATTTTTATGAAAGTACCACATGAAAATGTAGGGTTTTAATCAACTCTCTCTCATCCCTTCAGACTCAAAGTAAATTTCATGTAGGACATGAGCTCCGGGATTCAGACTACAGTCAAATTAAAAAAAACCAAAAAAAGGTCTTATATTACAGTATTAAAGCCTTTTCTTTGAACCAGACCATTAGAAAACATGCATGTCATTACACAAAGTCCAGCTGATAGTTAAATGCCTTCAAGTACATCCCAGTATATCAGTTTTTTCCACACAGTTTGATTTCACTATACATTGACAAGTGCTGTTGGAAACAGGAAACAGAACTTGTCACAGGGCTAAAAATAGGTTTTGGTTAATTTGACTTATTTTGGTTCTCTTGTGCTGGACTCCCACCACATTTTTAACCTATCCCCTTTTTTGCAACTTGACAATTTTTGTCTTCTAGAAATAATCTTTGGAGGCTTTGAGAGTCTCCTTTTCTGTCTCTCTGCTGTCGTGATGAAGTGTCATATAGCTTAGGATAGGAGTACACGTTTTGCAACTTGTGCAAACTTATTCACCTAAATTTACCCCGAAGAACGTTGTATGGAACCATCTACCTTATTGTTTTGGAAAAGAAACCCACATTTTTAATATAGACTTTTTAAAATAGGTCAAATTTGACTTGAGGACAACAAGGAGGGTTGCACAGATTACATTTCTGTTTTCTAATTTCAAATTAAAAAAAGGTTGGATTGAAATGTGGCACAAAAACGTCTTATCTGTTGTAATGTTATGTGTGTAAATGTCACCCTGATCATTTAAAGCACCTGAAAACATAAATATTTTGACTAAATAAGTAACAAAGGTCCATGTGAAAGAAACTCAACCAACAGAAATTTCTCATGTGAAACAACCCTAACTGTTATAAAGTGTAGAAAATGTGTGTTCATGTAAAACCCCATCGCCAACAGTAAGTAGCTCATTAAAAAAATGTTTTAGCTGTGAAAGTACCATATTTAGCCCAAAATCCTTAGTTTGCACCATGGGAAACCACTTTAACATTAAAATAAGCACCAGTTGGTAGTGAAGCTGCACATTTAAAGTTTTGGCTGATGAGTTGGAGCTGAAACCAGAGCTGCTTTGTTTGAATCTGTCTGTCTCTGAGAGTCTGTTGTTATTATCACTACTGTTTAGTCTGAGTGGAGCATCAGGACATCAGCTACTGTCTCTGAGTCGGAGTCTTCAAAACAAATCCTTTAAAGCATATAGTGTTGTAGAGACAGTTTAGTGCAGAACAGACTCAAAGGTTTTGTTCACTAGGCTTTCTATAGATGGAAGTTCACCCTTACTTTAGCTGATAACAAACTTCTAATGATGTCAACTTCAGACTGGTCTATTTGGACTTTGCTGTTTTGTTGTTCAAGGTTCCAGTGAGGAGAAGCCAGGCAGACGAGACTGTTCTTCCCGGAGATACTGGAAGATGAACAGTTTGTGTCACACAACGCAGCAGATCCAGGTGAAATGTAATCCTTCAGTTGTCTTGGGCTCTGTCTGTTTCCGCGGCTTGTTCAGTTTAGTCTTCTTCTTCTTCTTCTTGTCCTGCTACTTGTTCTGGTTTTTCTTTTCCTTCTACTTCGATGTCGCACGGACCGCTACAGGACACCATTCCTACCACAGGCAATAAAACTTTTTAACACGTCATCACTGGGTGTTGATAAAACTCTGAGACATAATACTGCACTCAGTGCAACCTGCACAATTGGTTTATTTACATTTTGGCATACTGTATATATTCAAATATATTTCACATATTTGTTCTTATATTTTTACTCCTGTTTTTTCATGTATATTGTATCCCAGTATTTCATTTATTTATTTTTATATTCTGTGCTGTGTGACTGATTTGCTGCTGTAACACCATAATTTCCCTTTTTGTTGGGATCAATAAATATCTATCTACTTGTTGATATGAAAGAAGCGGGGTTGCTTTTCCATTCGTGTCTTTAAGTTCATTTCCACTGAAAATAAAAATAAAATACAGCACCAAAACATAAAATGGTAAAACTCAAACTCAAATAATTTATTGTTCTTCAGTAGCGAGTAATCTGAACCACCACAGCATTCATGATTCTTTCATTTGATTTGGTCAGATTTCTTTTTTTAATCCCCATTAGCAAGTAGCAAGTTAAACGCTTTATTTGGATCATAGCATTCAGCAATATTCATAACAATAATGTAGCTTATGAAGTGCATTTATGATTTACTTACCTTTCATGCATTGCTGGTTTTCTTGTCCTGAAACGTCCAAAAGACAAAATCATCATTAGATGAGTTTCAGACATGATCAGTAAGGAGTAGAACACAACACAGATGGACTGAGATCTTCTGAGGAAGCCGTTCCTTCACCACAGAGCTCTGGGAGCTCCAGTTGAGCAGCAGGAAAACAGGAATTTCATACAGAATATAAAATTTGTGTCTGTGTGAGCTTCTGGGTTGATTGTAAATGGTAAACCTCTTTATGCAATTAACAAAAGAAGTATACAACCATACTGTCATAGAATTTGAAAGTGGTGGGAAGAAGTTCATTTTACCTTTTTCTTTACAGATCCAGACCAGGAAGACAACTACGTGCAGCCACAAGTTGCTAACACACCGCTATAACAGCTCTAACATTGTCTGAATTCCCTGAAATAGAGAAAGAGGCAGTTGATTGAAACTGTTCAGTAAACTAAAGTGTGAATAACTTCTAAACGACTTAAATCATACATTGCAGATTTGTTTTTAGTAAATATTTTTTTGACGGTTGATAGAATAAATACTGCAGTTACATGTTTTGAATCTTTCAGGTCAAATACAGATATAACAGATATAACAGATGAACAGCCCTTGTTCAAAATAACTTACCACCTCTTGCTGCCTTTCCTGGAGGTTTCTCTATCCTCAGAAGAGTGTTGGTTACGTAGGTCTCCTCAGCATTACTCAGTTCACACGTGTATATCCCGTCTTGATCTGAAGATAAGTCTTTTAGCGTGAGGCTGCCTGACTCAGACACACTCTTCACCCGCTGCCTCCACTCCTCTGAGACTGTGTAGGGGACGTGGTCTCCGGTCTGGGTCAGGATGATCTGACTGTGGTTGAACCTCCAAACGAGGCCTGTTAGTGGAGGGTTTAAGACTCGCAGGGGATCGTTGTTTCACTGCTGGAACCACTGATAGAAGCTGAAATGATAAACAAATAAAAGAAGTGATAAATATCATGGTATTCTGATCAGATCTGGTTCCAGGTTAAAGAGGTTTCTTAGAAAACATACTTGTTCTAAACAAAGTGGCTGTCCTCTCTGTTTTGCGCATCCTGACGGTGCAGCTGTAGACCAGATCAGTACCTGAGACTATCAGAGAGTGTTGATGTTGTAGAGCAGCTGGTCAGTCTGCTGGACTGTGGGTTTGTTCTCCAGGCTCATGTTAGACGGAGGGCTGGTGGACCAGGTGAGCTCAGGCTGAGGTAGACCCCCTCTGACTGCAGGGGCGATCCTGTTCTCTACCTGCTGATGTCCACTTATTGAAGGATCTGCAAGAAAAAAGAATAAAAGAAGATTGACTTCATAGGAACTTGGTTTAAAGTGGTGATGTGGGAGACTCAGTGCTGTGTTGTTGCCTTGATTGATCTGCTAATCAAACGGTACTAAAAGCATCTTTCCAACCACACACACACACACACACACACACACACACACACACAAACCTACACCAGAGATGGGGACTCAAGTCTCACTTAACTCTCTCAAACCGCTGACTTCAGACTTGACTTGCGACTCCATCTAAAAGACTTCAGACTTCACTCCAACAAGTCTGGAGACTCGTCAACAACCTGTTTTCACGCAATTATTGCTTTTTAATTCTAAATCCATTAATGTATTTCTATTTACGTTGTGGAAACGTATGAGTCTGACGAGCTTCATGTCAAATCTTGAGCCTAAAAATCAGTATTGAATCAAATCGTGACATTGTCTGAATGTGCCCCTAATGTGAGTCACAAAACTTGTTTCTCATGTTTTCTTAAACTTTCTGTAAAGTTCTGAAGTCGCATGATACACCTTGCAATGCAACCTGGACACATCGTCAGTGATAGACTTGGGTCATCAGGTGTTAATGGTCTTAACATTAGACACCCTCGCCCGGGGGACCTGTCGGTGGGGGATCAGGCCCTGACTTTTAAGTTTACTAAAGGAGTTACTAATATTTGTTTTCTGTTATAACTGTGTGTTTCTCATACCGTCCACATTTAGGTTGATAAATGTCTCCTTGTTGCCAGTGATAGTGCTGGTGTAGCACTTGTATCTTCCCCGGTCCTGAACCTCCACCCTTGTCAACCGGAGCGAGGCGTTCCCTCTGGAGATCTGGTCCTTGAACAGCGACGTCCTGCCTCTGAAGCGCTGGTCCTGGAGTCCAAGCTGGTCCTGGTTGTAATAGTAGGAATGGGCCGGAGTGTCTTTTGTTGACATCTGATACCAGTGGAGGACCACTTCATCACCAGACTGGAACCTGCACGGTAAGACGCAGCTCTCCATGAAATCACAGGACACCTCAGGCATCTGCAACACATCAGGTAAAGAGACATCCATCAAAGTTCAGTTCAGTTCAGAGAAAATCATCTGAATCCAAGTGAGCTGTCAATCAGTTGCAACAACAGCATACCAGGTAGCATATGTTTCATTGAAATAGGTTTAGAGGTCTGAAAATATAAAACCCACTAGTATTTCACAGGAGAAAGAGTTTGAATAAAGTCAGAAAAAATACACAAGATTATATGTAGAAGAAATAATACCTGTCTTAATTGCAAACTTGTTGATCATCTTGCAGCCCGGCAGATTTATCTTGCAAATCCCTTAATCTTTATTTTCTTAATACTTTTTTTATTTAAATTTTGACAACAAATGACATATAGCACAGGCCATGGTGAACAGAGCATAGTGAGAACAATGTGTCACTTCCCTTCAAGTCCCCTAACTACCCACAAAGTTTTTGTGGTGGGTTGCCACTATAAAATGACCTAAAACTTAATCGCATTTTATTATTTATTCGGCAAATAACGTTTCCATCAGCGTTTATCTCACAAATCATCATAAATCTATCAACAGAAAATCCTTTGAGTCAATATTCATAAAATTCCATCGAATTTTACTGTTTCCATGAAGCATTTCTTTTATTCAATATCACTTAATTCAAATAAAAACGTGTGGATGGAAACACAGCTAGTGATCGAAATTGGTTAAGTGGGTCCATTTTTACTGAATTGACATTACAGAAGTCTCTCGTTAGCATCTTATATGCTACTTGTCGCAAAGTGACACATGCGCAACTCAGATCTGCACTCGCCTCCCATCGGGCAGTGACTCTTGTAGAGAGGCACAGTTGTCACTCATCCAGTACAAGTTTTTGCAGGTTAGCTGCCCAGTAGTTTTGCCTGAATTTAGGGCGCTCCAGACCCCCTTTGTAGACTGTAATGTCGCCTTTCGGTCCTAGCAGGTTTGCTGCCCCATAGAAATTTAGACATTGCTCTTTCCAGCTTGTCGAAAAGCTTGTACAGGGATGTGTTGGAAAAGATAAATATATTTGGAGAGGACAATTTCTTTTCTTTAAATACTCCACGACATAATGTAGGCCTAGTTAATTTTTCTATAGTCCACTTGTTAGCTAGGCCTACCATTACTTCATATTGAGTCATAAATAAAAAACCTTTTCCTAATCCATGATTTTGTTTCCAAAAAAGTCCAGGCTTAATTAAAGAAAACTATTTGTTTGTATTACAGATCAGTTCATGTCTTTTTGTTTTGAAGAAGATGGTGGTCACATTTCATTCAACACATTTCAGTCAATCCTTAATATCTATTTAATTACTTCGTAAAAATGTAGATATCTACGTTGGCCAACAGGGGCAAACATACTGCAGCTTAATAAAACACATGCAAATAGACAAAAAAAAAGCCAATTAAGAAAACATCCTCATTAATTTGACAACACACGCGCAGCATTTAGCAAACGCTCTGCAAATACACACAACACAACTAAATACACAAACGTGCTGCAAATATAGAAACGATGCAACAAGAACAGCACACATCCTACAGTAAACCTAACACACACTGTACTGTACTCTAGAACAGTGTTCCCAAAGTGGGGGTCGAGACCCACAGGGGGGTCGTGAGTCAGAGAGGGGGGTCGCAAGTTGATTTCCAGAATAAAACAAAATTTTAAAACGATAGAAATGCATATATTAGCCATGATTTTAACACAAGATAAAACTAGTGCTAAATTTAACTAATAACCAAGCAAATAAATCAAAGGGAACAGCTCTTTTGATTTTCACACTATAGTGCTTCTTATATATATATATGTCATATGATGTTTACATACGTTTTGTAGTGGGGGGTTGCTAGTCACATGCACCGTTACTGTTGGGGGTCGTGGGCTGAAAGTTTTGGGAACCCTGCTCTAGAAGATATGAGGTTTTATTTGTGATATGTAGTCTGTAACTAAACACTGCTCTATCTCTGCTACCTCAGGGTCACATCTACATGGTTACATATGCACATGTATGTTTTTAAAGCATCTCACATGAAACACATACACACAATTCATGGTTGCACATTTACATTTATTGTCTTGCATCAGTGAACAAAACATATTGCAAGTTATGAATTATTTTGGAAAGATAGAAAAACAACTGAATTGAATTGGAAAGAAAAGGATTTACAGTAAATACAACGATAAGAGATGAGAGAGACGTGGGTTGGATTGTTCAGGTAGCCGAGGCAACATTCTTCAGTAACGAGGAAATACTTTCCTCAGGAATTTAAAACAGCTGTTAAACCCAGCTGATCTCTATATTCACTGTGCGTGTTTGTGTGTGTGTGTGTGTGTGTGTGTGTGTGTGTGTGTGTGTGTGTGTGTGTGTTTGTGTGTGTCTGTGTGTCTGTGTGTGTGACAGTAAGATGTATCATGACATAATCATCATTTCAGCCCTCGCTCCCTTTACAGCTGATTTATTTAATATACTCCACTTGTTACCTGCTGTATTTATATCTAATTGTTGATGAAAATGTTTTCCATGTCCAAGTTTGTGTTTGTATGTAATTCATTTTCTTACTCTGTAGACCTGAGCTCAGGTTTCACCCTGTGTGTTTGTTTGTGTGTGTGTGTGTGTGTGTGTGTTTATGTGTCGTGTGAGTGTAGGAATGCACCCCGACAGGATTCCAGTTAGACAGCTGACATGATAATTACAGCCCCCCCCCCCTTCCTACTACATACAGCAGATATAATTTACTTTTGTCCACTTGTTACAACAAATACAATTACTTCTTTATATCTATTTATCAATATTTCCCTAATGCAAGATTCTGTTTGTATCTTTGCCATTTCACATTTGACCTAAATTAAAAGAAGTGTTTTGCACTTTTGTAGATATTACGGTTATTTTAATTCGTTTATAAGTTAAATATCAGTGAGTCAATCTATATAAACTCATGCTGTGTGGACAAACTTTGTTCCAACCAACAGATCTTTATTTTAAACTCTAGTGAACATCCTAAAGTTAAAAACAATACAAACACAAGGGCTTTAGGTTAATGTTTCTAAATTTTACACATGAAAAATGTTATAAATTACAGTTCATTAGGGAAAGATGTCTTTCCATCTAAGTGGCATGTTGCTGAGATGCATATAGTTTCAGAGTTACGTACCAAGATTTTGAGATGCATTTCCACCTCCATATAAGGAAAGGTTATCACGCTCAGTCCAGTGAAACTCAACAACCGACGGTATGACCTCACGTCGGTTGCTGTGAACAACTTTCATGTGAAAATGTTCCCTAGGTAGCACAAACTAAACTCATGTATTTGTTCCAGATAATAGCTTAAAACAATGGCACATAACCCTAACCTATCTGAATGATTAAATCCTGCTTCTGTTCTCTGGTGAAAGTAACCATGAGAACTTGGACTAACGTCTGTGACTGTATCTCGTTTCAGACCGGAATAAGATCAGATGGGCTGTGAACTCACCTCCTCTTGCAGGACTCAGAAAGGTCAGGACCAGCACCAACACGACCCACTTACTCCCAGTCATCCTCCTGTTGAACCTCCTCTGTTGATAATGTTTGATATCCTAAACAGAAATAAATCCAGTTCTTAGGACGCTCACCTAGGCCGTCCAACTGGTGTGACTACTGTGTCTTGATGCCATAGCTCAAGTATTCAGTTTTATTTCCTGCACGCAAAATGAATCCACCGAGGCCGGCCTACTGCTCTATCTGAGTCATCTGACGTAATCTCAAGTGTACTCACATTGCAGAAGTAATAAATATGTGCCAAGTCTGTGTTGAAACCTGGGTGTGGCCACCTTTCATTCAATTAAGCACAATTAATTCTTAAACTATAAACAATATATATATATGTATCACCTCTTTAAAAACAACACTACATCATGTATTGCGTTATAAACCAAGGAATAACAACAATTAACAAAGTTAAGACGCCATGAGATAAAGAGTCCTAAGAAGAGGTTTAAAAGATCATAAGCAGAGATGAGGCTCGTAGGGAGTTAGTGGATCACTGATAAAGACAGGAGGCTAAAAAAACAAGCAGTTTCAGACTAAAATAAATCCTAAATCTCAGTTTAGCGAGTTAAGATCAGCAAGGACTGGAGTGATGTTTAAGTTAGACTTTGGATGTTTTATCTGCTGATACCATCATAAAGGTTATTACAATAGTGGAGTCTGGAGGATATAATACCCTTATCTAGATATTAAAAGGAAGCACCTTATCTTGGGGGCATGTGAGAGAACCACTCTAAGTAACAAAGTACACTTAAATTAAAGGCCAATAAAACATTTAATAAGTCACCCAGACCAGAAGAGAGAGTGGTAATGCTGTGGAGGCTGAAGGGCTGTAATGGTTATTATGATTATGTACAATTTAGCTGCAAGACATTTAGTTTTTTAGGACAATAACAATAATAATAATAATAATTGACAAGTCAATGGTATCAGGCTTTTTTAAAAATCAGGACATACAGTATCATCAGCAATAAAATAAAACCGTAACAGACCTGCAGAGGCACAGACCTGCAAACCTTCAGAGGAGTGGTGAAGATAAAGAAAGAAACATAATTTAATTAATAACCAAGAAAAACAAATGGTGGAGATTGACAGAGATGAAGAAGAGGTTCACTGAGGCTGTTGTGGAAGTTTTCTGTTCAGCAGGAGAGGAAAAGTTTGGAAGTGAAAATAAAGACAGCTTGATGAAATCAACCAAGGTTGGTTTTTGGTGTATTTTTATTACACTCTGCGGAGCATAAGGTGGAGATAAGGTAGGCAGTTGCACAATGTTTACAGCAGCAACATCGCAGACTTTCTCACCCTGATCTTATAAATAATAATAATAATAATAATAATAATAATGCATTTTATTTAAAGACTCCTTTCTCGGCACTCAAGGACGCTGTACAGAGTATTCATACATTAAAAAACAATAGAAAAGGCAGAACAATAGACATTATATTGTCTTTCCCCTGCAAAAGGAGACCTTGTTTGGAAACCGTGTCTAATCTTAGCAAAACTATTAATCTTAACACACAGAGGAGTTGGAGCCACTTCTATGTTTTTTCTACATTTGTCCCTCATGCCTCAGAGTCTCTATCGGTCATTTATCTTCGCTGCCAAAGACAACCTGGTGCCTTTGGTCACCTACAAAGAGAAGATGGTCTGACCCTGCAGCCTTATCGATACATATACACACACATATCTCTGGACAACTGGGTCTTTCAGACTTTATGGCTCCAACCTTCCACTGGTACATTTAGGGACAAACTGATGTGACTCTACTTCAGGAAGGACACACAGCTCCTGTTTTTATTTCCACTGACTGATCAAATGTTCTGTTTGAGGAACTTGCTCAAGCTTTTGGACAAATACAAAACCTTGTCAAACCCCTAAGGACACTAATCAACATAAAACATTAATTTCATGGTTAGTGTTGATTACTAAAAAGTACAAATACACATAAACCACTCCACTTCCATTTAGGAGTGGGGGGAAAAATCGATACAGCATTGTATCGCTATATTTTCAGTGGCAATACTGTGTCACTTCACCGAAGCCAAGTATCAATCTATTATATGCAGTATGTGTTGGTCAGTTTGTCCCATTTTGCAGCAATAAAATTGAAGTGGTATAAAAAATGTTTCTTTTATATTAAACAGATGTTAAAGTTTCACTTTGGTGACGTAATTCAAAATTGGGAATCTTTATGTTGTTAAAAAGGTAATAAATTGCAATATATTGCAATATGCTTAAAATTACAGTTGTATCATAAATATTGCAATATATCGTGAGGCCTCTTGTGATAACCCCCCCCCCCCCACAACACCACACACACACACACACACACACACACACACACACACACACACACACACACACACACACACTTCCATTCATGCTCCAAAATACACAGGATTCGTTCTTTCTGTCTTGATTTACTCAACTAATGCTGGTTGTTCTGCTTGGACCTGCAGTTGTAAAAGTCGTCACCTCGCTGTCGTCATGGAAAAGTGACCTCACTGAAATCAGCAGCAAGAAAACAAAACGTTCATCCAGAAGAGGTCAGTAAAACACTGTGTTGGTCCTGTATTTGTAGGCAGTCAAACACCTCCGTGTGTGATGTATGTCTGCATGTGGAGTCATTTTCAGAGACTCTGTTGAGCTCAGATGAATTTTGCTTTATTTTACAATAGAGATAAGTGGTATCAAAAATAAAACATATGACTGCTGAATGCATGTAATAAAACTAAAGTCAATACATGGAGTTATGTCGACACAGACATAGGTCTACTGAACATAAAAGAGACTTAAAAAAATAACAGTCAAAACTGACACGTTTAATCATGGTCACTCCAGCCCTCATCTAGTGGCAATAGGAAAAAAAAAAACTTCTCTTGGGATCTTAACTTAAACATCTGTACATTCATGGCACTCCATTTAATAGTTGCTAAAGTAGTTCAGAAAACATTTAACACAAGTGCAAATATGAAAGCAAATTAGCATGACCAACAATGAAGTAGTGTACTTTTACTTTCTCAGATTTAAAAGGTATACTTCTTGAGATTTGTGTTGTAGCGTAAATTGTAATTCATCATATTTTTTAAGAGATGTCCTAACAGCGCTGATGATTTAGCTGTGAAAAGTCGGCTAACTGCAGCCCTCACTCACACTTTCTGTATGAGTTAATGAATTATCTGACTCATGCTTTTTTTTAATTCCAGAGCTCGCCTCCCTACGCACGCACCAAAACAAGTTCTCCCAAGGTTATTTTGCAGCAGCCCTGTTGCTGCGTCCGGCGCCTAGCACCGCCCAAGATGGTAACCAGAACATGTTTTTCTTTCATCCTGCAATGCTGTGTGGACTAGCCAGACCCTATTTTGTAGTGCTGTGGATGACTAATATCAACGGGTCGTCACTTCAGTTACCTTCATCACAGAGGGTCTGACGTGGGTTTCACCCCAGACGCCTGAGAAAGTTCTGCGTATCTCCTTAAATAGCCTTCAAAGCCTTTTCCCCTTTCTCCAGTTCTATTCTATTATGATGAATCGTGCACAAGATGGGATTACGTTTCATAGCAATTGTACCATGTTTAATTTCATGTGACGAATCAATTTGAGTTTGGAGCTGTGCTTAAACAGGACAAAGTCTCTCACAAAAGTAAATATGTAAAAAAAAAAACGTAGTGTCAGAAACAACATAGTGCAGTCTTACAGTTAAAGCGGCTTTGTCCTTCATTTATCAGTGTGGATAAACATGTTTGCTGAATTCCTCCCAAAAACAAACCTGAAGGTCTCGTTCTCTCTTGTGTTCCCACTGAAACTTCAAATGATTTCAACTACCAACTTTAGTTAATTTTGTCTTTGCAACCTCGAGTTTCCAGTGGGGGAGAAATTTCCTGAGATCCCGGAGGTTGTGTAGTGTTCACATCATTTAATCCTTCATTTCCCGGTGTAGAGGTACGTTTGTCTCCAGCTCTGTTTATGTGGAACCTCTCTTGTTCATTAGTGCAGTAACACTTGTGTCTTTGGTTTCTCCAGAGCTGTGGGTTGTAGTGCTGTTGGGAGACGTGTTTTTCTTTTCAAGCTTTATTTTTTCACGTTGTTTTCTTCATTATTTGTCCTGTAAACAAAAATGAACAGAATTCAGTCCTGAAACACCACGAACTCCCAATCTCCCATTTATTCTTCATTATTAACTTCTGCAGAGGAAACTATCACAGCAAACATGAGGACATTTGTTTTGACCTCATTTTATTGAGTCACTTTAGGTTAAATTGGTTCATTTTGTTATGCTTTGCTACCTGACACCTGAATGGGTGCATGCAAACAAATAAAACACATGATTTTGCATGGGTTAAAAATGCCAAAATGTTTAAGCTGTAGTCGCCTGGCGTCAATGTTAAAAAAGGAAACTGACATCCCCTCCAGGGAATGAATCCTTAAAAACATGCTGCTTTACAGATTCTTATTCATAAATCAGGCTAGAATCAACTTTTTACTGAGGAGCAATGTTTAATTAGTCTGGATATCACCAGACCAAGCTCAATCTTTTAAGATTTAAGATAGAACGTTAGTCTGGGGAATCTGCTCTGTATTTTCTCTACACGTGGCGTGACCCACGAGCATAATGACTCTGTACGTAATTGGATAATCCTTCAACCAATCAGACAAATGATCCGGGTGACATAGAAGCGACAGCGGCATCAACGGGTTGCTGCTCTGGCCACTATGTTATTATTATTATTAATGTCATATTCTCCTTTACTGCAGCAGTGCTATTGTTATCACAAAATATACTGAATACTTAACTTACTTTAAGGGTACATCTTCAAGAACGTTGCCACTGTCCTTCTGGTTCCTGGTTCCCTGAGGCCAAAGTACATTAAGTTAGCATTAGCACAAACTACACACACAAAAGGAATTAAGATGTTGGCAGTATTGCTATTTACCTTGTTACACTTTTTGCAGTTTGTAAGTTTTTTTCTATTTCTGTAGAATAGCACCAGCAAGACTACAAACAAAATGGCAACAACCACTATAATTGCAATGCCTGCAACATTAGCAGTGCCTAAAAACAAAAAAATATTCAGTTAATTAATCGTTCAAACAAACC
Source organism: Etheostoma spectabile (assembly GCF_008692095.1). NCBI lineage: Eukaryota > Metazoa > Chordata > Actinopteri > Perciformes > Percidae > Etheostoma > Etheostoma spectabile. Next base: position 4,009,417 of record NC_045754.1, read on the forward strand.
ACCACACGTGCAGCAACAACTAGCGTAACATCGAGCTGTAATGTGAACCTTTACGATGGGCGGGTTGCTGTATTTTCAAATCCAACCACTAGGGATGTAACCATACATGATTAGAAGTTCACGATACCATTTTCCTTAGATTTGTTTTAACGGAATACGTTGAAGAGCAATAACTGAAAAAAATCCTTTTATTTAACACTGATTTGTTGTTGTTGTTTTTGTTTAAAGAACTTTAAGTTATATATCTTCTGCTCTCAGAACTTTAATATATTTTGATGTTCTGTTGTGACAACAAAACAAATTATTATCATATTATTTTAGTGAGTACTCATAAATAACTACAAATAACTAATGTTAGGGAAGTCTGTTATCTGTATCAGACTCTGTTATGTTAGTTGTAATGAATGAATAATGGAATGAAATTCACTTTCTAGTATCTAATATTTACATTTTGTAATAATCTCAATCTGCAAAAAGTAACTAAAACTGTCAAATAAATGTAGTGGAATAGTTCTCTCTAAGGTTGTACTGGGGAGTAGAAGTAGCATAAAATGGAAATAATTAACGTACAAGTATCTCAAATTTTAGTAGTGCTTGTTAAAGTACTCAGTGTTATTGATGTTTTTTTTGCAGGTTGTGCAGAAGTTTGAACCCTGTCTGGAATTGATGGTTTATGATTTCATGGAGCACCTCAGCAGCACAGTGAGTAACTCTCTTTCTGAACTGTAAGTACTGAGTGTGGATTAAAACTATTATTTCACATGTTAACAGTTCTTGTTAAGACTAACAGTTCCCACCTCCTTCTACCTTACCTGGAGTTTTCTCTATCCTCAGAAGAGTGTTGGTTACGTAGGTCTCCTCAGCATTACTCAGTTCACACGTGTAGATCCCGTCTTGATCTGAAGATAAGTCTTTTAGCGTGAGGCTGCCTGACTCGGACACACTCTTCACCTGCTGCCTCCACTCCTCTGAGACTGTGTAGGGGACGTGGTCTCCGGTCTGGGTCAGGATGATCTGACTGTGGTTGAACCTCCAAACGAGGCCTGTTAGTGGAGGGTTTAAGGACTCGCAGGGGATCGTTGTTTCACTGCTGGAACCATTGATAGAAGCTGAATGATACAACACAAAAACAAGTTTTATGGTTGTCCTTTTTCGTTTCTCGGTTAGTTTGCAGTAAAGAGGATTCTTTGTTTAACTCAATAAAGGACGGATATCAACAACAATACTCACACAATCGCCTCAAAGTGGCTGTCCTCTTGTTTGAGCGCGTCCTGACAGTGCAGCTGTAGACCAGATCAGTACCTGAGACTATCAGAGAGCTGTTGATGTTGTAGAGCAGCTGGTCTGTCTGCTGGACTGTGGGTTTGTTCTCCAGGCTCATGTTAGACGGAGGGCTGGTGGACCAGGTGAGCTCAGGCTGAGGGTAGACCCCCTCTGAGCTGCAGGTGATCCTGTTCTCTACCTGCTGAATGTCCACTTTATCAACCGGAGCTACAAGAAAAACAAAAAAGATTAGTAGTGATTAGGGGGGGAATCACCAGACACCTCCCGATACAATATCATCACGATACTTATGCCGCAATGCGATATTATTGCGATTTTAAACATATTGCAATATTCTGCGATATATTACAATTTATAACCTTTTTTTCAACTTCAAATTTTTTCCCAATTTCAAATGACGTCCCCAAAAGGAAACTTTGTCAACATCTGTTTTATCTAAAAAGAAACATTTCTATGTTTGTTCATCTCACTTCAATGTTATTGCTGCAAAATGGGAAAAACTGACAAACACATATATAATATATAATATATAATAACAGATCCATACTTGCCACCTGTGTATCAATACAGTATTGTCACTGAAAATATTGCGATACTATGCTGTATCGATTTCCCCCCCCACCCCCCACCCCTAGTAGAGATGTGGGAGACTTTTGAAGCTCTCTTCCATTACATTACATAACATTACAAGTCATTTAGCTGACACTTTTATCCAAAGCGACTTCCAGTGAAGTGCTTTCAACCCTGAAGGTGCAAACTCCAGACTACAACAAGTACATTAGCTTTAAATGAGCAAAACTACAAGGAGACATTTTCTTGGCTGTTATTTCTGCCTTGATTGATCTGCCAATCAAACGGGACTAAACACACACACACACACACACACACACACACACACACTGCTCATTCGTATTACCCCGTTCTCATCACATCTTCATCTTAAATTGTTTACCCTAGAAAGTTCTGATATGTTTTAGCAACATGGATACAAAACAATAGTTTAAATAATTCTAGGAAAATAAATAGTAAAGTTAACTTGCAAATGTATGAATTAAAAGAAGAACTAGTGTGGTGGATAAACCACCACTACTAAGAGTCAGGCAGTTTTAAGAGAATCATAAATTTCTCTTTAAGATGTTATTATTATTATGTTATTTTTGTGTTTTTTGTTGCAATCAGCACAGTAGGTTTCTCACAAAAGACTAGGTTGAGTTTGCAGGTGCCCTTATATGCTGGATGACCTTGCATTACTTTCAGTCTCAGGAAGTAAAACCTTATCAGCTTGTTATTTGTGTGCCGTAGCTCAGAGAGCTCTACACACTCGACATTTTGTTTTCTCATGTTGCAATGTGACAACACCCTGTATTTACTCACTTATAGTCCGACCTAAAAAGAGCCTGAACCTGCTGCTTTAAAAGTGTGTTCTTGTCCCTGAACCGAAAAGAAAGTTGAAGTGTCCCTCACAGAACCAACACTTCTTACTCACCTGTAGTCTACTTGCATGCACTTCAGTGTGCGTTCACACGTCACTGAGTAAGTTGGAGAGATAAAAGGTGAATTGGAATACGAGGGCTGTGATTTTGTAAGAAACTGACTATACGATATACAGGGGTTAGGATTTAATATAATGTAGTTTTTTGTTCTTTTTGATCTAATTGTTTAACCTATCATAGTATACAAAGAGGTCAAGGTTAAAAAAAATGATCTCACTACAATGAAATGCTTACTGTGGGGACATCATCACACATAAATACAACTCACTCGGGAACCCCCATTTAGTCACTTTCCCCTCAACACAAATTTTTGCTCCAAGCGTTTTGGGTCGTTTAAGAAAAAAGGAAAGGGTTTGTCCCTAACTGCACGGGATTTTTACAACTGGGAAGGTTTTGAAATTTTGGGATACGGGGGGGATCATTTTCTCTCTTTCCTTTGAATCTTTGGTAAAAATTAAGGGCCCCTTTAATGTAGCATGACAGTTTTCTCTCTTATTTTTCTTATTAATGTCTAAGTTAACAGGGTTTAAAACCCTTTTTACATTGTGAAATTTACCCCAAGAATTTGGAAAAGAGTAGGGGTTTCCCTGTTTTTCTTAAATTTCTGTAAAATTTTGAAGTGACCCCTTGCATGCAACCCGGAAACAGTGATAGAAACCCGGGTCATCAGGGGGTTAGGGTCTTTAAAAAATTAGACACCTCACCGGGGGGAACCCCCCCCGGGGGGGTAAGGGTTGGGTTTTAAAGTAGCTACCTTCTGAAAAGATACCTTTTTAAATTAACGTAAAGAGTTAAAAAGGGGTGGATTGTGGCATCCAAGACTTTGGGAAAAAAATTTGAAATTGACAAAATGCCCCTTTCCCCCCCCAAACCCATAAAGGTTCCTAAAACCCCTCCCCCAAAAAGGGAGCGCTGTGTATGATACGAAGGGTGTGAAGGAGGGGGAAAACCCACTCGCAGTGGGACAGGGATGGGAGGGTATGAAAAACGTGTGCTTTTAGCAGTGATTGGGCATGCCCGTTTTGAAACCCCCCTTTGGGCCTTTATTTGGGGCATCTGAAACCGAAGCCCGGGGGATTTTTTCAAATTTCACTACAGGCTGTAGGTGGTTTCCAAGGAAACTGGTTTTTTTAATTACTTTCGTCATTACTAAACATAGGGGGCAGTTTCAGGGAAAAATGGAACGAAAAAGTAAAATTATTAAGGTTTACCTAGTGCACCTTTTAAAATTTGTTTTCTGTTTTTAACTGTGGGTTTTAATAACCCTTCCCCCATTTTGGGTTTATAAATGTCTCCTTTTGCCCGGGTGTGGGTGTAAACACTTGTTTTCCCTGGGCCTGAACCCCCCCCCTTTTTTCCCGGGGCGGGCGTTCCCCGGGGGATCTGGTTTTAACCGCGACGTCCCCCTCTGAAGCGCGGGCCCGGAGGGCCCCCAAGGGGTGGTCCCGGTCGTAATATTTTGGAATGGGCCGGGGAGTGTCTTTTTTTGTCTCTGAATCCAGTGGAACGACTTTATACCGGGTGGAAACTGCCCGGTAAAAATGCAGCTCTCCATGAAAACACAAAACCCCACTGTAAAAACCCCACGTAAAGAACATCCATCAAGGGTTTAGTTTAGGGCCTGATTACAGGTCTGTGAATTGAAAAAACTGGGGCAGATTTGGGCAAAACAAAAAAAAATAGATGGGGAGTCCTTTTGGGGGCACCGAGGAGACTTTGTGTCGTTTTCATAAAAAGACAATTGCGTTGGGTTTCGTTCCCAAAGGGTTTTGGTTGGGGTTTTCCAAAACTGCTTAAATGCAATAGTCTTAACAATAATTACTTTTCATTTAGCTTTTATAAATTGTTGTTCTAAAATAAAAAAAAAATTCAGACAGAAAATTAAAGATACATTAATTATTTGTTTTGGGGCCCCTTTGGGGGCACAGAACAAGCTGTAAAAACGGTCAAACCCGGGTATTGCCCCAAAGTTTTATGGTGATTTACAAATTTTTTTAGGCATCCAGGAGACGGAAACCCCCCCGGTGAGTCGTGTTAAACCAGATTCAGACAATATCACCCAGATTATAGCAAACAACTTTTTTCGGCCCACCGCTTTGGTCAGCGTTGTTTTTTTTTTACATTCTTGATCCATGCACGATCGTCATGCACGTCCTGAAAGACGACGAGCGATGATTGATCGGGGACCAACGTGTAGTCCGTCGTGTCTCTGCCGAGTTACGGCAAGAAATTCAGACTCAATAATTACCTATTTTTTTTCTCTGGTTGAGTCTCCACCAACTCCTGAAGGACATGTATGTCTCTTTAACGGCTAAATGCTTCACTATATTCACCAGCCTCTTGCTAACTGTCCGTCAGCTGTCATTTGATCCATAAAACTTTAACCCTTGTGTTGTCCTCGGGTCAAATATGACCCATTTTGAAATAAAGTAAATCTTTATCACAAAAGTGTCTTTCAACCAAATGTTCCAAAAAATAGCGCGGCTTGTACCACGCTCTTTACAAGTAAAATAAATGATCAGCCCACTGCTTTCTTTAAATTTGGTTGTTTAATTCAATTAGCATTCAAAAAAAATTTTTTTACGAAAGAGCATTAAAAGAAGGGACTAAATTGTCCAAAAAAAAAGCTTCAAAAACATGGGTAGGGACAAAAATCAACACAAAAAACGTCAAATGCGGAAAGAATTTGACAAAAACATCAGGGGGAAAAGCAACAATGGTTTGGAAAAACACGACCAAAACGTTGAAAACAAGGTTTCAGTATGAACCCAGAAAAAGAAAAAGCTGCAGACGACGGGAAGACAGCACAAGGGTTAAAAGTAGAAAAAGTTTAGAAAACAACAAAACTTTTAAAAGACAGCAAAGTCCAAACATTTGGGCTGAGAAGGATGCAGGTTAGTATAACATTGTTTCTTGTTGATTTAAGAGGTTACATTTTGTTTTTCAGTAACAAGGAAACTAAAATGAAAGCATTAATGGTATGTTGTGTGTGTGTGTGTGTGTGTGTGTGTGTGTGTGTGTGTGTGTGTGTGTGTGTGTGTGTGTGTGTGTGTGTGTGTGTGTGTGTGTGTGTGTGTGTGTGTACAGCAATGCACAGCAATGCGTTCAGACTGGTTTTGTAAGATGCCAGTGCATTAGTACTTTGCCCCTTGGCTGCACTTCTAAGTATGATTCTGGTAAATAACAATCACAGTATTTATGTGTTAACGAATTGTTTCATAAAACCTAAAGTAAGGGAGTTGCTAGTTACACTTCTTTGTAATAGAGATTTTATTTACACACCTTTCTCTAGTATCTATGGAAATAGTTTCAGTCTTACGGGCTGAGCTTTCCTCCTCCACATGACATAAGGTGGATGTTATTTCGTTCCAGGGAAAGCCAACAACAGTATATATTTCATTTAATTAAAAGTAACACCAAGGAAAGTTCCTTAGGACATCAGAAAGTCTGGGAACACACCACCAAAACTATATGAAATATAGTTACTATAGTATAAATTAACTATGTTTCCCGGTATTCTTACTTTCTCTGACAAAAACAACCAAGTTAGCAAGTTAAAATTCCAAGTCTAAACGTGTGAGTATGGCTGTAGCCTCTTGTAACCGTGCTCACCCGCTCTGTTAAAGTCCACAAAAAGGTCAAGACCACCACAAAAACCACGGCACACTTGCCCCGACACATCCTCCCGGTAAATCCTCTGACACGCACTGAGAAAAACTTCTAAGTTCATTCCAGCTGGGAGTGTCACACTGAGAGCTGGCCAACTACTCTGGCAAACAGCTTGTGTGTAAGCCACCAAGGAACCAAGGGCTATTTTAGAGATCATCTGATATGTGTGTGGCTATCTACTGTGTGAACCCGTTCAAAGTTTAAAAATGTAGCCGTGGGTATTATACAGTGAAACATTAACTTATTTTAAAGGTAGAGTCAGGGTTGCTGCTGATAGATACACAGGAGACTTTATTGACCCAGTGGTGAAATTCACAAGCGCTGCAAGTCAATTTATCCTGTTATGTTAGTGAAAGTAACTCAAAAGTAGTGTAACACATTACAAATCAGAGACAGTAATATTGTAATATAACTAATTACTCTTAAGTGACAGTAACTAGTAATCTATAATGTATTATATTTTGGTTTGTGATACACGCAGCAACCAACACACACAATCAAAACAACAAACAACCACAAGAATACATAAGGATTAACGTAAAGGGCAGCTATGGCAACATAATATTACTCCCTCATTACCTCACATATTACAATTTTGCACTATTATGATACTTACTTCATATTTACTATTATACATATTTTATTTGGTTATGTAGGTAGGTTGTACATTTTATTCTACAATTGTTTATATGTGTACAGTCTTTTCTTTCCTCTAAGTATAAGTTATTTCAGTAGTTCTGGCATTTTGATCTTTTGATATCTTTTTTCGATCTATCTTATTTTTAATGTTATTAATTATTTCTAGTATATATCTTGTATTTCCGGTATGTGTGTGAGGTAGTATGTGTGTATGTCCCTGTAACTTGCTGCTGTAACAGATTCATTTTCCAATGTGAGATTAGTAAAGTATCAATTCACACGTTAGTGGAAGGATCTGGGATGAAAGAGTCTAGATGGGTTTGGATAAATTCGGGTGGGGCTGCAGGAAGGTGCAGAGTGACAGGATGTGACACATGACTGAAGTGTGATGTGAGGAATCACAAGTTTTGCAGACTGACATATAGTTCCTTCCTCTGTGCCACAATAACAGCAGTGATTCACACTGTTGCATGTTCCTTAATTTCCATGAACACACACTGTAGTTTATCATTAATAAATACTTACTATAATATTCACTATATTAGGGATCTTCAACATTTTCAAACCAAGGACTCCTTAACTGAGAAGGAGACGGAGCAGGGACCCCTTACTACGTATACTGTATAGAATTAAGTTTAACTGGGCTTACACAACAACATGTAGGGCGGCCTAAAGCCTTTATACATACCTTTGTTTGCATAGAATTAAGCTATTAAAATAATAACTGTTGGCATGATTTTTAAATCATGTTTTAATGTTAAACATACTGGTGTGGAACTGTATCGGTGTATGGTTACCTTAGTGACCACCTTACCTACAGGCCAGTAACCTATCATCACTGGGCATTTATATTATAATAATACAATGTTTGATTATAATTTTAAGACTTTACATTTTTGAATAGCTTTGAAAAAATAACAATAAATTGGGGGCCCCCCTGCAGTGACTCTGAGGACCCCCTAGGGGTCCGGACCCCCTGTTAAAGATCTTTATGTACTTTATGTTATGATGTGTGCAACAATAACTTCTTAAAATAACATCTTTAGTGAACATTAATTATCCGTTCATTGTTTAACAGTAAAATAGCTATTAACTTAAGTTGCTCTATCAAATTACCATTTATCAGCAGTGGTTATTATTAAATTGTATCTAATGCGTTTGTAAGCAGATATAATTGTTTTTAATTTTGTTACCAAACAAACTTGTTGTCTTTGGTTTATTCTTGATTTTATTGGACACTTTGTGTCCTTATTACAAACAGTATTTCCTTTTAAAATGTTCACAGGATTTAATTTTCTAAGACTTTGCAGGTGCCAGTCCTGAAATCCAAATGTAAAAACATCACAAGTAAAACCTCTGATAACAAAGTCTGCCGCGATATCTTTTTATAAAAGGAGTTTTTAACTCTAAACATCAACTCTACACGTTGTGGTGCTTCAGGAGGAAAACTCAACATTTTCTCCATCAGCTTAGTCTGAAAACCCTGGAATGAAGACAAAGAGAAATACTTAGCTCCCATTTGTTTATTCATCATGTTAACCTTCAGTTTGTTCACACGTCACACATCAGTAAAATCTGTTAAACACACAATGTGTGATTTTCCCTCGATCAAAACTAATGAAAGACACAGTTTGCTGAGGTTGTGTTGTAGCGTGGGATCATGGGAGTTGTTGTTTTCAATCTGAGCTATGTAGAAGATAATAATGAACAGTTTTATAACAGCTAACAGGTCAAACAAATATATGTAATGTAATGTAATGTCATGTCATGTGACCAAGTGGTGAGAACAGAATATTTACAAAAAAGTCCGTCTGGAGTTTTCTCTCTTCTAACCAACGCAGTGGATGAGAAACAAAAACATGCAAATGCATCAATATTCATCAAATATTCATCAAACATTTAGAGCACAGAGAGAAGAGGTTTACATGTAAATCAAAGTTATTATAGTAAATTAAAGCTAAAATTAGCAGTTAAAATATTGCTAGTAAACAAACCTAAATAAAAGCTAAAATTAAACTCAATCAATATTGCCTGGTAAAAAAAAGAACATACATTTATTTTAGTTTTTTAACTAAATTATTTCACCACCGATAAAGATAACTCTACCATCTGTATACAGTCTCTACTATCTAAAGCATTTTGTTTTGTAAGTATATGTTTGTCTAATACTTTAAAACTTGCCTTAACAAAAACCCAAACCTTAAACTTTAAATTAATTTAGGCTATGTACTGTAGAGGCATATTTATAAAACCACTCTGATAACTAGGGAAGCCCTTTCTGCAATATGAATGTAAAAAGAACTAGAAGTCATGATACTTTCTTTAAATGATCATTATTTCCCATCAGAAATGGGCTTTCAGACAAAACTATAGTACTAAACTAAAATACAGTTGAAAAAGGCAAAACTAAAGTAAAACCTAATTAAAAATTGAAAACCATTAAAACCCCGGCCTTCATGGACAGTGATACCTCCATGGCTAAACAGACGCAGGAAGGAGCGCAACCCCAAAAAAACTCCACATTTACACAATAACTAATAAAAGAAAGTCAAAGTACGTCATAATGTTTGATTGACGGCTGAAAATCATCTCTCAGCAACAACAATTGGACTCAATAAGTGTGAGTTAAACCAAAACACCCTTACATGACTTCTTTCTTCTTGAGCTCAAAGAACTCACGGTGTCTTCGTAATGTGAAAGCCGAAAACCAACATGGAGAGGCTGAGTGAACGTGGTCTGGACTCTGTGGAGGAGCGTCATGGTTTTCAGAGACGCTGTAGAATAACAGAGTACCTGCACCCGTGATCCAGTTTCACTCCGATCCTGAGGACCGAGGACCTGAGATGGGAGTTTGGACATTGTTGTAAACCGAAAGTAAACCCCCGGCTACAATGATAAAGCCCAGATGCGTTTTCGCTCCAAATTACATTCTGTACTGCTGCCCTTTCTGCTGATGCTGCTGTAAAGCGCGGCTACACAAACTCTTTCCCTCTCAAATCCACCTCCCATTTAAAAACGCCCAGTCAGCTCTCTGCACTCAGGTCCTGAGGGGTACGAATCTGGGTGAAAAACAAATTTTAAAGCTGTCCCGTCGTAAATCTTACTTTCTGTTCCCCTCAGAAAGTACCCTTTTAGTATGCTGGGTCTGGAGCCGTGTGATTGCACTTGAATATTTTAAAAACCAGCCTGGTGTTAACATTTGCCATGTCTCAGCCAGAACTTCCTGTAGGTTTAGCTCCGACCTCTGACACATCTCTGTCCAAATCCCTTAAAGAACCACAGCGCATCATTTTTGGTGCTGGTTGTGTTGTAGGTGCGCTGATTGGTGGGCAGCGTGGAGTACTTTTTGCAGAAACTGGTTGTGATCCTCTGTGTTTGAGGGTTCATCAGCTCGCCGTCGTTCCCCTTCAGCTCGGGGATCTCCTGCTCCAGCTTCTCCTGAAGCTCTCGGACTGACTCGCTTCAGTTTTCTGCTGGGATCTGATCGTCTGCTCCACGTCGAGCTTTTTTTCTCCAGGAGACCGATCAGCTCTTTGAAGATCTTCCCGCTGTCCTCCACCGCTTTCATCAGCAGAGCGATCGATAGCCTCGGCCTCCTGTGAGCAGCTTCACCTCTTTCCCCTGTCCTGGATTCTCTGCTGGATGTTTTGTCGACGCCCGTCGAGCTCTTCCCTGTTTCTTAGCCCTCTCAGCTGCAACCGAGACCGTGTCGTGGCCTTTATGTTCATCCAGGGGCAGAGATAACAGATAAACTTCTGATCCGTACGGCAGAACATCTGCATCCCCTCATTATGACGGGGACAGACGTTGGTTCCCACCTGGATCTTCTTGGCAGGGTCCACCAGCTTGTGTTTCTTTAATGAGCTGCGTCCAAATGAGCTGAAAGGTGTTTCTCACAGTAAGAGACCGACAGTCCTTACAGGACTTGAGGGCTTTCAGTTTTTCTCCCTGTGCAGAAATCACAGGCCACATCTTCAGGTCCAGCAAAGCAGTCTTCATCAGGGAGACAAGTCTTCTTCACTCCTCCACCACAACGCTAACATGGTGTTTTTCAGCAGGACAGGTCTGGGTGAACTCTGTTTGCACTGGGGCAGCTGTAGATCTTCTTCTCATCCTCTTGATCCCAGAAACCTTTATACAGTTCATGCAGTAGCTGTGTCCACAGGAGTAGCCACCGGATCCTTATTAGATCCGACAGAAAGAACAAGAGAATGTCTCCTGGTCCAGCTGAACTTCCTTTCTGCGCCATTGCTCCTCGTGCAGTGTGTGCGAGTTTCTCTAAACAGTCTGTGTCGGTCCCTCCTGCACGATCCGTTCTGCGCATGTGCAATAGGTTCGCGCATGCGCAGATGATTTCACGATAAACGTGGATTTTCGACACTGCACGATCTGTTCCCATAGACCGGGGGTCGGCAACATTTACCACTCAAAGAGCCGTTTGCACCCGTTTTAGACAGTAAAGAAAACACTGGGAGCCAAAATACACTTTTGAAATTTTAAATGAAATAACACTGTATATAACGTTTTTTTTTTGCCTTTGTGCTATTTATAAACAAACTATACTGTGTTACATTTATGAAATCACCGAACGACGGCAGAGAAAATGAAATAACATTTCTCCATGAAACAAATTATTTTTAACTCCGAAAAAAAAAAAAAACGTTGGGTTAACGGTTTAGTAAAATAGGGTTAGACCTGTCAACTGGGCTCAAATGGCAAAACATACCGGCAGAACAGCGCTATTTGTTCAATATCACCATGGTCTTTAGATAGTTACAGACAATTGAGGAGGCCGCAGCTGAAATGATGTCCTTAACGAACTAAAATAAAATACATTTTAATTAAATATTCATTAAGTATTTTTTAAAAGCTGAGCCGCATCAGAGGGATCAGTTAAAGAAGGTCTGTTCGCCTCCACCGGACAGCTAACGTTAGTTTAGCTAACAGTAGCTGCTTTCCCCACTGTTTAGTTTGAGGAACGTTATTTTAGGCTGAATCAAGCTGTCAGCCTGTTAGCCGCAATAGCTGTTAGCTAAACTAGCGTCAGCTTCCCGGTCGATGCTAACCGTTCTCTTAGCTAATACAGTACACAATCTGTCATAGTTGTAGCCGTTAGCCGTTAGCCGTTATCCTAATTGATGTATTAAGAGGACGGTTAGCCTCCACCGCCGTTAGCTTCCCGGCTAACCGCTAGCTTTGCTTCAGTCTACAATACCGTTACACAAACTAAACAGTGGGGAAAGCAGCTCCAGCTTTTTTAAGACTTTACAGTAATAATAAAGACAAGTAATGAGTGATTGTGTTTTTAAATGAGCACAAGTAAAGTAGAACTGACGTAACCACTATTATATTTGGGTAGGGTGACCAGACGTCCCTGGTTTTGGCGACTTGTCCCCGGCTGGATCTTTCCCCGGAAATGTCCCCGGTTTTCACTGTGACTGACAGACCCGAAATTGGAATAAAAGAAAGAAAATGCTGACAAAACGGAGCCGATAGTCGCACACAGTACACCCGCAGGCTCCAGACCGCCAGAGCCAGCGCTGCTCAGAGAGGTTTTAGGAGCCGTACTTTACGATGCTAAAATCACTGATTATTTACATGGAGTCTGGTGGGTTTAGGGAACGCAATTTCGCGGACTTTAATGTTTTAAAAATGATCTTAATCTTTAACAGAAAGGTCGTGTTGAGTTATAATAAAGTTATAAACTGTATGTATGTATGTATGATGCAGCCAGGATGGAATTACTATGCATTTTGTCTGTGAAGAGGTTATGATGGCTTTTTCTGTCTCACCTACCCCCCTCTGTCTCTGCCAGATCAATTAGAACTGAAAACTATTTAACATATAGAAAGAACCTGATTGTTTCACACCAGGAAGTAACTTTCTGTCTCCTGGCCCCTGGGGTCTTAGTCTAGGCTAAGACAATACAATGCTAATTAAACTATTGATGTTGGAGTTTCACATTTACACAACAGAACCTTTTGTTCCGTAACCAAAACGACCCCCAAAGGTGCATAGTTTGAAGGCTGCTCATTCTTGCCCCAACACATCCTCCTGGTAAATCCTCTGACATTAGATTAGATTAGATTAGATTCAACTTTATTGTCATTACACAGGTACAGGTACAAGGCAACGAAATGCAGTTTGGGTCTAACCAGAAGGTCAATAGCAGCAGGTGCAGGATATACACTGGTTCCATAAGGACAGGACATGGATATGTAATGAATAAATATAGAAAAGAATACTATTATAAACAGAGTTTTACAGATGGGTTTGTCCTATGAATATAAAATATAGTTAACAAGTATTGTGAGTGACATGCACTGAGAAAAAGTTACATTTCAGCTGGGAGTGTCACACTGAGAGGACGGCCAACTAAAGTAACTCTAAAGTAACGCAAAAGTAGTGTAACACATTAATATTTAGAGACAGTAATGTTGTAATATAACTAATTACTCTTAAATGACAGTAACTAACGTAAAGGGCAGGTATAGTAACAGTAAAAAAAATAGTTTCCTGTACCTACTGTGAGTGAGAACTCCCTCATTACCTCACATATTACAATATTGCACTGTTATGATACTCACTTCATATTTAATATTATACATATTTTATTTGGTTGTGTAGGTAGGTTTTACATTTTATTCTACACTTGTTTATATGTGTACGGTCTTTTCTTTCCTCTAAGTATAAGTTATTTCAATAGTTCTGGCATTTTTATCTTTTGATATCTTATCATTCTATCTTATTTTTGTATGTTTATTTATTATTTCTAGTAAATATCTTGTATTTTCGGTATGTGTGTGAGGTCGTATGTGTGTATGTCCCCTGTAACTTGTTGCTGTAATTTCCCTATTTGGGATTAATAATTCAACATATAATATATAATAATACAATGTTGGATTCATGTTAAGACTTTACATTTTTGAATAAACTTTGAAAAAATAACAATAAATTGGGGGCCCCCCTGCAGTGACTCTGAGGACCCCCTAGGGGTCGCAGACCCCCTGTTAAAGATCTTTATGTACTTTATGTTATGATGTGTGCAACAATAACTACTTAAAATAACATCTTTAGTGAACATTAATGATCAGTTCATTGTTTAACAGTAAAATAGCTATTAACTTAAGTTGCTCTATCAAATGACTATTTATCAGCAGTGGTTATTATTAAATTAAATTACCTAATGCGTTTGTAAGCAGATATATAATTGTTTTTAATTTTGTTACCAAACAAACGTGTTGTCTTTGGTTTATTCTTGATTTTATGGGACACTTTATGTCCTTATTACAAACAGTATTTCCTTTTAAAATGTTCACAGGATTTAATTTTGTAAGATTTGCAGGTGCCAGTCCTGAAATCCAAATGTAAAAACATCACAAGTAAAACCTCTGATAACAAAGTCTGCCGCGATATCTTTTTATAAAAGGAGTTTTCCCTCTAAACATCAACTCTACACGTTGTGGTGCTTCAGCAGGAAAACTCAACATTTTCTCCATCAGCTTAGTCTGAAACCCTGGAATAAAGACAAAGAGAAATACTTAGCTCCCATTTGTTTATTCACCATGTTAACCTTCAGTTTGTTCACACGTCACACATCAGTAAAAAAAAAGCAAATGCATCAATATTCATCAAATATTCATCAAACATTTAGAGCACAGAGAGGAGAGGTTTACATGTAAATCGAGGTTATTATAGTAAATTAAAGCAAAAATTAGCAGTTTGCAAAAATATTGTTAGTAAACAAACCTCAATAAAAGCTAAAATTAAACTTCATCAATATTGCCTGGTAAAAAAAGAACATATATTTATTTTAGTTTTTTAACTGAAATATTTCACCACCGATGAAGATTAAACATCATGACCATCTGTATACAGTCTCTATCTCTATCTCTCTCTACTAACTCAAGCATTTTGTTTTGTATGTATACTTTTATCTAATACTTTATAACTTGCCCTAACAAAAACAAACTTAAACTTTAAATCTAATTATATGCTATGTACTGTAGAGGCATATTTATAAAGACACTCTGATAACTAGGGAAGCCCATTTCTGTCAATTTGAATGTAAAAAAGAAACTAGAAGTCATGATACTTTCTTTAAATGATCAGTATTTTCCCATCGGAAAATGGGCTTTCAGACAAAACTATAGTAAACTAAACTAAAATACAGTTGAAAAAGGCAAAACTAAAATAAAATCTAATTAAAGATTGAAAACCATTATAACCCTGGCTCTTCATGGACAGTGATAGCCTCCATGGCTAAACAGACGCAGGAAGGAGCGCAACCCAAAAAACTCAAATATTTACACAATAACTGATGAGAAGATGTCAAAGTACACGTCATAATGTTTGATTGACGGCTGAAAATCATCTCTCAGCAACAACAAATTGAGACCCAATAAGTGTGAGTTAAACCAAAAGACCCTTACATGACTTCTTTCTACTCAAGCTCAATGAACTCAGCGGTGTCTTCGTAATGTGAAAGCCGAAATCCAACATGGAGAGGCTGAGTGAACGTGGTCTGGACTCTGTGGAGGAGCGTCATGGTGTCAGAGACGCTGTAGAATAACAGAGTACCTGCGCTGTGATCCAGGTACACTCCTATCCTGGAGGACCGAGGACCTGAGACGGGAGTTTGGACATTGTTGTATCGAAAGTAAGCCCAGTCGTCGGAATAACCGCCGTACAATGATAAAGCCCAAGAATCGTTTTCAGCTCCAAATGTACATTCTGTACTGCTGCCCTTTCTGCTGATGCTGCTGTACGCCACGGCTACACAAACTTCTTTCCCTCTCAACTCCACCTCCCAGTAACAGCGTCCAGTCAGACTCTCTGTACTCAGAACCTGAGGTGTAGCGAATCTGGCTGAATGACCACCATAAAGCTGTCCTGTCGTAAATCTTACTTTTCTGTTCCCCTCAGAAACTACCAGCATGTTGTTTACTGTTTTTAAATCCAGTGTGATCGCACTTGAATATTTTAAGAACACAGCTCTGGTGTTAACATTTGTCCACGTCTCAGCCAGAACTTCCTGTAGTTTAGCTCCGACCTCTGACACAGCTGCTGTCACATCCTTAAAGAACCACAGCGCATGCATTTTGGTGCTGGTTGTGTTTGTAGGTGCGCTGATTGGTGACAGCGTGGGGAACTCTTGCAGAAACTGGTTGTGGTCCTCTGTGTGTGAGAGCTTCACCAGCTCGGCGTCGTTCCTCTTCAGCTCGGCGATCTCCTGCTCCAGCTTCTCCTGAAGCTCTCGGACTCGACTCGCTTCAGTTTTCTGCTGGGATCTGATCGTCTGCTCCACGTCGGAGCTTTTTTTCTCCAGGAGACGGCTCAGCTCGTTAAAAATCTTCTTGCTGTCCTCCACCGCTTCATCAGCAGAGCGATCGATGGCCTCGGCCTCCTGTGGAAGCAGCTTCAACTCTTTCTCCCTGTCCTGGATTCTCTGCTGGATGTTTTGTCGACGCCCGTCGAGCTCTCCCTGTTTCTTAGCCCTCTCTGCTGCAGCCGAGACCGTGTCGTGGCCTTTATGTTCATCCAGGGGGCAGAGATAACAGATAAACTTCTGATCCGTACGGCAGAACATCTGCATCCCCTCATTGTGACGGGAGCAGACGTTGGTTCCCACCTGGATCTTCTTGGCAGGGTCCACCAGCTTGTGTTTCTTTAATTGAGCTGCGTCCAAATGAGGCTGAAGGTGTTTCTCACAGTAAGAGACCAGACAGTCCTTACAGGACTTGAGGGCTTTCAGTTTTCTCCCTGTGCAGAAATCACAGGCCACATCTTCAGGTCCAGCAAAGCAGTCTTCATCAGGGAGTCCAGTCTTCTTTAGCTCCTCCACCACAACTGCTAACATGGTGTTTTTCAACAGGACAGGTCTTGGAGTGAAGGTCTGTTTGCACTGAGGGCAGCTGTAGATCTTCTTCTCATCCTCTTGATCCCAGAAACCTTTAATACAGTTCATGCAGTAGCTGTGTCCACAGGGAGTAGTCACCGGAAGCTTCAATAGATCCAGACAGAAAGAACAAGAGAATGTCTCCCGGTCCAGCTGAACTCCTTTCTGCGCCATTGCTCCTCGTGGCAGTGTGTGCGAGTTTCTCTGAACAGTCTGTGCTCTGACTCAAAGCTAAACTGTTACTTTTGTTTCTGTTTATTTGCTAATTTCATAGACGGGCTAATCTTCACTGAATGCAGCTTGCCAGCTCTTGCTCTTCTCTTTTCCGCAATTGCACAACACTGAGGGGGAGTGATCAAGGCCGGATATGCAAAGAGCTGGCAGGGGTTTGTCAAAACACAATGCAAGTCGCGACTTGAGCCATAGAGAGAGAAGGGTTGAGTCAGGCGAGTCCCTACCAGAGCCATAGAGAGAGAAGAGTTGCAACACTCTTTGATCTCGCTAGCTTTGTGGTCACGTGGTTCATGTGAGCCTGTATAGCTCCAAACACGCCCCGCTGTCATTTTCTTCTATGGGACGGACAGCAGCGATTGCAATAATGAATGGTTTATATAAATCACATATTCAACACATATCCAAGTATTTGTTTCCCTGTTATTGCATTATTTCATGTTTGTAAATGTCAGATTTACATTTGGAGTGGTGGCAACTGAAAGCCAGAGTATTAGTACAACATTCACTATAAAATCACTATAAAGAATGATTAAAAAATGAGAACCGACTACAGATAATATATGTGTAGCATAATGCTGGTCTGTAATACAAAAAATGTTTTCTTAAATGCATAAACTGTCATTACTGTAGTCAATAATCACCCAAAAACAAGTTTAAAATACAAGCATAAAAACCTTTAACCGAGTGATTGTGATGTCTTTTACATACAGATGTACACTAGAACAGGGGTTCCCAAAACTTTCAGCCCACGACCCCCAAAGTAACGGTGCAAGTGACTCGCAACCCCCCCACTATAAATGTATATAAACATTGCGCGCAACGGCGCACGCACTATAGACGTATCCAAACACGAGCATGTTGACAACACAAAATAACACAACAGTTTTATCTTGTGTTAAAATCATGGTTAACATATGCTATTTTTAATGGTTTATTATTTTTATTTTAATTCTGGAAATCAACTTGCGACCCCTCCTCACTGGCTCGCGACCCCCCTGTGGGTCCCGACCCCCACTTTGGGAATCACTGCACTAGAACACCAAAAGGCATAACACCGTGATAACTGAGCAAAACCTCATCTGCTGCTGTGAGATTTGGTGAAACGCTCCAGAAACAAGCTTGGACCTTGAGCTTGAGATTTTGTTTTGTCAAAGCTGAAAAAAAAAAAATCACACACACAAATCTTTAGTGATTAGTCGGTTTTATTAACTTTACAATAGTAATGACACATTTGTGAAAGAGGTCAAGTGACACGTTTCTTCAGCAGTGTGAGGCAGTGGAGAGAGAAAGAGAAACAATTTCAATCTGCTGCAGATTAAATATTGACAAGAGTTATTGTCAGTGATTGGTAGACTCTTAAAGTCTGTATTGTTAAGTCACATTCCCTTTTATAACCACGCAGGAGCTTAACCTTTAAGCACTGACGGGAAGGATTAAATGCAGCAGGAGAGTTGCTAACCATTTTCATCTGACCTTGTTTTGTAAATTGCATTACTGTTCTCCTCCCTGATGATTTATCTGTGTGAACCAGCCTTGACCAAATCCTCCTCTCACTGTCACCCCTTTCTTATCTATCTATGAAAGGCCTTGTAGCAATATGAATGCACTCCTGTGTCTTTTGTCAAACATTTTTGAGCTGAACCCTGCTCCGTGTCACTGATAAAGGTCAAATAGCACTTTAAAGCATGCATGCCCCGGAACAACCATGATAGGATTGTTCCACAACAACAGTGTAGCTAGTAGGTAGTCTTTTTATTTTAGGACTCCAGTCCGTGTAAGTGTCCAAGAGCAGAGTTTTCTACTAGTGCCAGGGAGGACTGTCTCCAACCATAAGAGAAAAAGAGACATCTTTACCTGGTTTAAAACGTATAATTCACACAGAGGCTCTGTTTCACAGTCATAACCTTTTAAGGGCACAGAGAGACAGGGTGTCCAAAGGCTGTTGTACCTCTGTTTCCAAGGCATGTGTGTCTCTTCATGTTAACTAGCATTGTAAGTGATTGCCAAGGGATGTCTCCGCAGTTCAAATTGCACCAGAACAAAGGGAGATGGACGTGTTAAATGTACTTTGAATGATCAAAATCTGTTCAGCCACTGTGGAGACATCAATGTCAAAAGTCAAGAAAACTCATGTGCCATGTGTGCAGACAGAGAGCAAATACTGGGGGAAATGAACTACAACTTCTTCCTCTGCGTTTTGTGCCGGGTTGCAACCACAAAATGACCTAAAACTTAATCGCAATTCATTATTTATTCAGCAAATAACATTTCCATCAGTGGTTATCGCATAAGCCGTATATCAATCCATTGAAAAAAAAAGCCAATGAGACCAAACGTAGTTCATTTGAGTCGATATTCATGAAATTTCATCGAATTTGACTGTTTCCATGAGGCATTTTTCATTTGATAATCACTTAATTCAGATAAAACCGTGGGGATGGAAACATAGTGACAGTTTGGCCCCTGGTCTGTCTGTTTCCTTCTCCCTTCAGTTTTTTGGCCTTCTGCCTGTCCTGTGCTGATTGGCTGTGGCGCTCCTGGTTCTCTCTCCCTCCTCGTCAGGACACCTGTGGCTTCCTGCACACCGGACCCAGATCCAGCAATCACCGCTCCTGTCCTAAACCCCGGCTTTCCAACCGGTCTCTGCCAGATCGGCCATTCACCCAAAGTGGTAACACTTACTACGTGTTATTTGTCAGATAGTTGGCCTCTAGTATCTCCTGCTTAAAGCTTTCTTGACTTTGTGTCTTTTGCTCCTGCTTCAGATACCCTCTTCGGTCCTGGGAGCCCAGTCTGCCTGCATGAGCCATATTGTTGTTTTTTTGGATCTGCATGCCTCCCACCTGTCTGCCTGCTCACAGCCCCAGAGGATTTCAAAGCACCATCATTACCTTTGTGTTCAATAAACCTCTATTCCTGTTTCCAACCTGTCCTTCGTGTCTGCTCCTGGATCTGGACTGCCAACCTAACAAGGGGAGAGTAATCAGGAGAGACTCTCCAGGAGCTGTGACTAGTCTTACTAGAACTTACCCTGCTAGCGTGCACTTGCAAGTGTTTTGCAAAGACCGTGTGAATTCATTTTGGTGTGTGACCAGGCCTTCAATCTGTACCCGAGCAGCAGCCACTCTGAGCGACGTTGCACATTTCAAACTCTGCCCCAATAGTTCCTGGTCCATTGGAAAGTCTTGCCCACTGAGCAGGGACGGCTTTGAAACCAGGAACTAAATCCAGACCTTTTTGTTCCTCTGAGCTAATGCAGGTTAGGGTTCCTAAAAGGCTTCCTTGGTCGTTTCTGCGGTGCAAGTTTTTACAATCCGTAGGTCAAAATTAAAGGCAATTGGACTTGTTTGAAGATGTTTTGTCTCTCATCCGAGAGACCGCTTCAGTTCTGACCGAACTGTAGGGAAACCGAGCTATTTAACGGCTGTGGGGTTGTTGTCAAGATGATGACAACTCTTCAAACGTCTGTGCTCCTGTGTGTTTAACGGCAGGAGTTATGCTTGTTGGACTCACCCGAGGCCAAGTCTGAACGACCGTTGTTGGAAATCTCACACGAGGCCAAATGTGAGCGTTTTGTTTGATTTCCTGCGAAGAGATGGTGGTAACTCAACAGGATGCGTCTTCAGGGTTCAGTATGAGAAATCCCTAAAACCGTTCTTGTATTAACAGCAGGTTGCACAACCCCTTCATAAAGACACTGAAAGCATTTTGTTTCTGAAGTGCACATTTTGCACATAAACATCCGTTTGTCAGGGTTTCCAAATGAGCCCAAAAAAGTCATTTAAAATATATTTTAAAAAGCTCTCGAAGAAACCTTTTGGCTGTAAGAAGCAGCTAGTTCCTCGTCAGTGTGTAGCTGTGTGCGTGTTTGTTGTGTTAGTATTTTGTTAGTTTGCGGTGATGCCGTGCTGTTTCTGTCTGTCCTCAGGTTCTCTAAGATCCAGTCTGGGGCTCTGATTGGCCGTTGGTGCCTCCAACCGTCAGCGGGCTGCTCTCATTCAGGTTCCTGTCGGCGGTCGAGTCTGTGGATGAGAGGAAAGGTTCCTGGATCAGAGGAGGAGGAAATAAAGGTAAACAGAAAAGACTCATTCTGACATCTGTTATTTTCTGTATTTCTCAGGGGTCCTGTATCACTTAGTGCTGTTGGGTATTTCAATTAAAGTACCCGCACTGTGTACAACATTTTAACAACAGTTTATCAGGTCGACTTGGCTAAAACCGATGCAGTTTTTTTGCTCTTAAGCTTGTAAATGCAGTTGAATATTTAAGTTTGTGTACCAAGACTAAAAGCAAAGATTTGAGAGCAACACTGAACTTTTAAGTCCCCCTAATTTGCATTTATAAGCAGTATACAAACAGTTAATAAATGGGATTATAACACATTTTAGATATAACACAATGTAGTTGCAGGCAACGGATATAACTCCTGTGAAAGAAAATAAGTCAATTTATTAATGAACACTTATATATCTGCATACATTATAATGTTTTATAGACATGTATTACATATTTGTATACTGCTTATAAATGTTTAATATTGGGAAATGGGTAAGGTGAAACAGATTTAGAAATTCAGCAGAAACCATTTTTTTCTGCTTTCATGCTGCGGTTAATCATTTGATTTATGTTCTGGCCCATTAAACTTTATGGTTACTTTGGAGGCGGTTGTTTAGATTTTTAATATTACTGCATTATACTGAGTGGTGTTTCTGTTATATTGTCCACCCCCCCAGTCATATTAATGAGTCATGTGAATGTTATTGTCTAAGAGTTGTAAAGGTAGAGGAGAGTTTTCCTGAGGAAACAGAGCATTAGACTTATTCTCCGGCTCCATCTAGTGGCTGGCTTTGGAAGAGACGTCTTTTAACCCTCATGTTGTCCTCATGTTGTCCTCGGGTCAAACTGACCCGTTTTCCTATATCAATGTTCTTTTAAATTCCCCAAAATAACATGACGCTCTTTGGCAAGTACAAATCTCTACTTTCATTAATTTTGGGGTGTCTTATGCAATTTTATAGCATTTGGAAACAAATGGAAGTGTTTTTGAAATAGTATTGAGTAAAAGTTGACATATTCCAGTCTGTGATTATCATCAACATCCATTCCTTTAATTCTAGTCTCAATAATTCCTAATTTCTGCTTTTCTAACTCAAACATCAGGTATAATATCCTATAAATGAGATTTATTGACCATAATTTCCAAAATTAACTGTAAAACTAAAGTTAATAAGTGTGAAGTAG
Organism: Etheostoma spectabile; assembly: GCF_008692095.1. Taxonomy (NCBI): domain Eukaryota; kingdom Metazoa; phylum Chordata; class Actinopteri; order Perciformes; family Percidae; genus Etheostoma; species Etheostoma spectabile. The sequence continues at coordinate 4,031,875 of NC_045754.1, forward strand.
TGTTAACCATCAAAAAAACACACACAAACATGGGAAAAAAGGGACAAAAACATAAGAAAACATTGATAAAAAGCATCAACAAAATTGTTGATTTTCAATTTTGACGGGAAGACAACACGAGGGTTAAAGAGTTGATGACCTACCTTTGACTAAACGCAGCTCTGTCACGTGCTCCGGGTCCTTTCTGCGCTTCGAGGTCCTCCCTAAGGACAGATGGGACAGACATGATTGTGAGAATAACGTATGTGAACTCTGAAGTTAAAAAGCACCTGTAGAGCCTCAAAAATGGGATTTAGCTCAATCCAAATGTTTAGAAAAACCCTCTCGCTCTCTGTTCTGTTCCAGATCTGTTTCTGGAATTTCTTTTCTTTTTATTCAACTGTACACCGTCGGCTTTTACCTCATTTAGTGACTGCCTACATTTCCTAGAATGCATCTGTGTAACACGGCTGAAGAACACGCATGACCCGGTTCCAGTTACCTGTAACTGGTGTGACCTGTTTGGCCGGGACAGGTGTAATATTAATAGCTTGGTTTGGAGCACCAGTAGATGCTTATATTCCATATTTTCTTATTATTATCATTATGAATGCTTATTTTGTATATATTATTTATAGAAAATACAGTAGGATGGTGTTATTAATACATTCACTATGAAACTGAGAGGCTTGACTTTACATGCATTCTTTTAATTTATGCAGAAACACATCCCCCCCCACCCCCCCACACACACACACACACACACCCCCACACACACACCAGTTTAAGGAGAGTTGTAGGACCAGTGAATTTTGCATATTACATTTTACACTAACGCTGATCATAAAATATGATTTTTTTTTTTACATTATTTCACAACAATCAACTTGCAGTGTTCGCATGTTTATTTATGTAGAAGTTAAAGTATTTCTACTTTGCATTTTATGCTTATTGCATAACTCTAACATGACAATGCTGCTCACACAGTGATGCATCAGATGAAATCAGTAAATCAATAACATGTGAATATAACACTGAAGAGGGCCATTCTGCTACATAACGAGTACTTTTACCTGTGCTACTTAAAGTACATTTTGCTAAAAATCCTTTAAATCCTTGAATCCTTTTGAATGCAGAGCTTTCAGTTGTAACAATAAAATAAATAAAATCTCTAAATGCAATGTTTTTGTTTGTTTGTAATAAGTTAGTTGTAACATTCGGCACTTAACTTCTGCCATGAAGGATTTTAAAGAGTGCAAAACCAACAGTGGTGAAGCGTTTTAAATGTAATTTAATTTTCAAAATCTGATACTTTGGTGGAGAAGCAAATGTTTACTGTATGCTGAATTTAATTCGGTTACATGTGCTGTTTTTATGTAGTGACTCTTCCAAGACCCGAACAAACATGTTGAACTTAAACCAGGCATGTCCAAAGTACGGCCCGTGGGCCAATCACGGCCCGTGGTCAGATTTCAATGCTTAAATGTTATTTTAACAAACTTTTCATCACGCATAATAAGTCATATTTAAAATGAAAATGGGGGTTAAGATATTTATGCACTTCAAGTTTAAGGTAGTCCGTACAGTATGTCCGTTATCTGACTGCAGACGTCTGAGTGGCTTTGATTTGGTCACGTTGCCATTTAAAAAAAGAAAAGATAATTCTGACAATGACAATAAACATTGTTATAGATCAGTGCATTTGCATGTGAGCTTTTTTGTAAAAAAAAAAAAAAAATGTCAGAAGGGACCTTTGGCATCTTTACATTATCCAATCTAGCACTCTTTAAAAAAGGTTTGGACACCCCTGACTTAAACATTAAAAACGTAAAATTGCAGATAGTGACCGCCCTATGAAGTGTATATCTTATGATAGATAACACTTTAAGACCAGAACCAGACATCCCAGACTACTCCCAGTTTGAATCCTGCATTTTGAAATCTAACACAATGAAAGAGAAAATGGTCAGAGAGAGATTTGAACTTCATGTCTCGTGTCAGTTCAGTCAAGCGTTCTTCTTCCTGTCAGTAACTGTCCACACATCCCGGAGTCCATGTTTACCTTTCATCTTCAGGTAGACCAGCAGGCCAGCCAGACCCAGAACCAGAGCCAGCACTGCAATCACCAGACCGACAATCCACCAATAAGATGGCACCTCTGCGGTACGTTGCTCACCTGCACGCAGGTAACACAGACAGAACAGGTACATCGTTTAATATCCTAAAACAACAGCTGTTTTTTTTGTTTTGCATGTTGTTTGTCTTGTTGTTGGAGGACTTTATATTTTTTATATACGTACAGTATGTAATAACTAATACCTTTAACCGCACCAAAACTATGACTCATTTTTGGAAAGCTCATATGGGACGTTTCAGGAAGATCTGACAAGCAAAACAGTTTTTTATGTGATTTAGGTCGGCTTTGTTCTTCCAAATATGTTTTGTGCTGGATTTGGGTGTGCTTGGATGAAAAAGATATTTCAAAGGGGAAACATTATTTTGAAAAGCTTGTGCCTCACTCCTTTAAAGGTTAAGTCTGATCATATTCTATATTTTTCTTATCTAAAAATGTAAATAAAATAAAGGCCAAAAATAACAAAGAATGTATTTTAATGTCATATAATGTGCATCTTAAGCTTGATAAAGCTTAAATACTCACTAGAGCACCAAATATGTCTACCCCCTACCCCTGGACTTTCTTCTTCCCACCTACTGTGCAATAGTTATATATATAATATATATACTTATAAATAATACCTAAAAAGACATTTCTGTGCAATTTCATTACAGTGCAATATTTAATATTTAATCTCATTACTGTGCAACATATAATACTCAGGACTGTTGCTACACCAATGACTATTTTATTTGCATAATGTGTATACAAACCCTTTATCTTTTGTGCTATTTTATACATGTATATAGTTACTCTCAGGAACTGTGTACCACGTTCCCCCTCTCTTTTTTTCTTCTTCTGCACTACTTATGTTTTATATTTTTATATTTTGTGTTGACACTGTAAAGGGGTTGCTTCAATCTTGTAGCACAGGTACACACATTATACACATTGTATGTGTATAATGTGTGTATAAAGACAATAAAGGCTTTCTATTCTATTCTAAATATGGATTATTTCGCCGCTGAAAATAGTCCCCTGTAAATGCACTGTTTCGACACGTTTGCTTGATTATAAACTCCAGTTTGACTGTGTTTGTGACCTCACCAACAGGACCGTCGATGGTGACGTCCGTGCGTTCGGTGTGCGTGTTGCGCGGCACGGAGAACACGCAGGTGTAGCTGCCCGTGTGCTCCGAGTGCGGGTCCATCAGACGCAGGGAGCCGTCTCCGAACGGGACCCTGAAGCCGTCCAGCTCCACGTGGTTGGCCCAGGGTGACGTGGAGACGCTTTTCCCCGACTGGCTGTCGTAGGTGAGGATGTGGGAGGGGTCCTCGCCGTTGGTGAAGCTCCAGTGGAGGAAGGGGTTGTTCAGGTAAGGAGGCGCGTGGCAGGGGATGGTCAGGTCTCTTCCTTGAGTTCCTTTTATTTCTACCAGAGAAAAAATAAGGCGTAGTGAGTGTAATTTCCAGCTTATGAACTCATGCTATGTAGGTAGAGACAGTGGTACCCCAGGTCTCATTCAGGCCAGTGTCCAACATTACACATCATACTACACTGTACTGCCTACTCTTAAGTGTTCATTAAAATCTCCCAAATCTTCTTCATGTATTTGATATTATGTCAATGTCAATGTCAATGTCAATTTTATTTCTATAGCACATTTAAAAACAACAGTTGACCAAAGTGCTGAACAGGGTAGATGTCAAATACATAAATAACAAGTGTAAAAATCACTCCGACCAAAATACATTACAGGGAGACAAACAACACTTTAAAATATCTTAATCCAGGTTAACAAGGGTTAAAAGCCACAGCAAACAGGTGCGTCTTAAGCAGTGATTTAAATGTTTGTAAGGTCTGTGCCGCTTTTATGCCGCATATTAGTTGTGCTGCTCCTAAGTTTTTCCTTAGAGGTGAGCGAGGCACTTTCTCCAATAGCTAAATCAATAAATATAACTGAAAGCATATGAAATATTTTCTGCATTTTTTTTTTTTCACCTCTTTCCCTGAGTGAGGCCGTCCAGGCCGGGCCCCCGTAGGAAGGTGCGACTTTACAGACGTAGATGAGGTTAGGTCGTCCGTTCAGCCTTTTGAGGCGGCTGTCGACCGTGTACAGCCCCCGTTTGTTGGCATTCATGCGCGTGACCGGTCGAAGCTCCTCGAACGTGGCCGGCTCGGTCGCCCAGGTTACCCGAGGGGCCGGGAAAACATCACGGACGGTGCACTTCATCTCCTCGTAGCCGCTCAGCCTGGTCAGCTCCACAGACAGGCCCCGGATGGGTGCTACGCACACACAAAGACACGCACAGCATGCTGGAATGTTTCCCAGCAGCCCCTGATGACAGACTCTAAATGCCAGGCCCAATATAGCCTGACATCATTCTTATGCAGATAACATTAGAGCTCAGTTAGGACAATATAACAGTTATTACTTACATTGGAAATACTGTTTTTAAAACCTTTAAAGTACCCTAATGTTGCTTCATTACAGAGCCCCTGACAGGTTGAATGGGAGAAACAAATATTGGCATGGACATCAGTGTGCAGGGAGGCTTGAAGTAATTTACAAGTAATTATACACCTGGTATTCGGCATAAAAGCAGGGAATTATGAAACTAGACTATATCTACAGCCATGCTGGCGCCTCTGTTACACTGTGAGCTCAGTGCTAACGTCAGCATGCTGACAGGCTCACATCCACATGCTAATGTTTAGCTGGTATAATATTTACCAAGTTAACATTTTTAGGCTTTATTCAGCCCGGATTAGCTGTTTTTTGTTCCATGCTTTATTTTTTACATTTTAACTGAGCTGTGGGGGATTGACTCACGTTGTCAGACCTATACCACTCATATACTCTGGGATGGGGGGAAAGACCATTGTGGCTTCTTTGTATTTCATTAATCCAATCACAACCGTCCTGGGCCGAGTTAAGCCCCGATAGCGGAGATAGTGATGGGATGTTTCACCTTATTTTTATAGCATCAATAACTATGAAACATTTATGTGTACCTTGATGTTTTAGTTGGGTCCATGTCCCATCTGCTGACATGGAGCGGGCGGGATTAATGACCTATACTGCAGCCAGCCACCAGGGGGCAGTCCAGATGTTTTGGCTTCACTTATACAATAGGTTAGCGCCACAATGACGATGTTGTTCACACCAGTCTAAACGACTCAAACCAAAAAGTCACACTGCACCGTAACTGCGTCCTACACGCTTTCTAAACTCACCTTCCACCTTCACGATGACCTTTGCGTTGTGTTCGCCCTTCGACGTGCGCACCTGACACCTGTACGTGCCTCTGTCCTTCAGACCACTCCCCCTGAGGATCAGCGTGGCGTTGCCGCGGGACACAAAATGCGGGGAAAAGGAGGCGCGGCCGGCTATCTGCTCGTGCTCAAAGTGCTCCTTGCTGCTGTTATCATCATCATCATCATCATCATCATCAGGTTCCCGCTCAAACTTGAACAGCACCACGTCCTGTCTGAACCACTCGACGATCTCCTCGCTGCCCGGCTGGAAGCTGCAGGGCAGCGCGCACTCCTGCGAGACGAAGCACGTCACAGTGACATCTGGAACAAGACCAGGAGAGGCCAGGTGAGATACAGCGATGTTGGACAAGAGATTTGCGTCACCATTAACTTATTTAAGACCTCATACACTCATTTTCAGCTTCCTAATTATATTTAGAGCTTGTGTCAGAATAGGTTTACAAGGTTTCATTTTCAAGAAACACACTTTATTTTTGTTGTACTGCTCATTGCTGCAGCTCCTCTTTTCACCCTGTGTGTTGAGCTCTCTGTTTTAGCTACAGAGTGAGACATCTCACTTCTATTCCATCTTTGTTGGGAGTTGCACATGCGCAGTAGCTAGGTAAGGACTACTAGCCAGTCAGAAGAAGAGTATGAGGGCCCTGACAGTACCTAGGTAAGGACTACTAGCCAGTCAGAAGCAGAGTATGAGGGCCCTGACAGTACCTAGGTAAGGACTGCTAGCCAGTCAGAAGAAGAGTATGAGGGCCCTGACAGTACCTAGGTAAGGACTACTAGCCAGTCAGGAGCAGAGTATGAGGGCCCTGACAGTACCTAGGTAAGGACTGCTAGCCAGTCAGAAGAAGAGTATGAGGGCCCTGACAGTACCTAGGTAAGGACTACTAGCCAGTCAGAAGCAGAGTATGAGGGCCCTGACAGTAACTAGGTAAGGACTACTAGCCAGTCAGAAGCAGAGTATGAGGGTCCTGACAGTACCTAGATAAGGACTACTAGCCAGTCAGAAGCAGAGTAGGACGCTAGCAGCTAGGCGAGCAGTAAAACTTGTGTTACAAAGTAATGCAAAATGACGCGCCTTTGTCAAGAAAGTAAAGACTGGACATAAAAAAAAAAACAGTATGGAGCAGTTCGTGAACAGTGTTTAGTGTGGGAGATGGTACCTCCCTTTGGGGGGGACTTGGGCTTTTTCATTTTGTAAACCTACTATATGCACAAAAACATTAACAAAATTAGGGTAAGGGAAAAAGCCAAAAAAGCATAATTTGAGCACTTAAACGCCTAAATTTCTGTGTTTACTGTATATCAGTGGAGTGACACATTTACATATTCATTCTCCTATCTGTGTGAATGATGTGCTTCAGTAGACTTTCATCTCTAGATTACATGCAGGAGAGGAGGTCACCTGGAAGCTGCTGGGGAACACAGTTTTTGTGCAAAATGTACAAAAACACAGAACCAAGAACTCTCTAATCTCAAACGGCGACATGTTGCTTTAAGGTAGTTGCTTTAAGGAGCATTTCAAAACTGATGTGGAGAATTATTCACCCTCAACTTCCCTTCCTTGCCACGCATCCAGGGTGGAGTTGGGCAGTGATGAATAGACTGCAGTGGCACACCTATTATCAAGTGAAACCAGGGCAGGAATTTCCTACACCTTGGGTAAGTGGGCTTGTCCCTACAACGGTCAAATTCCAGGCCTGCTTCTCAAACTTGTTGAGTCTTTACACGCTTCCCTGTCATAGTGAGAAGCAATAAACCAGTCTGATTAAAAACAGATAAGTCACATGAGGAATTGCGTATGTGTGTGTGTGTGTATATACTGAATCATTTCCTTATCAGATGGAAGTGTACATTTCTGATTGTTGAGCAGATCTTGGGTAACTTCACTGCTTAGGTCAATATAGTATAGTGGGTGGAGCCTAAAGGGGCATCGATGAATTAGCAAAAAACTCAAATGAATATGAACTAGAGACCAACTTGGGATGGGATCCCACCAGCTGCGACACCAAATTGGGCCAGCGGCGTACCCCAAAGACAGATAGAGAGGGGCCGCCTCTGTGGTAGTTACTGCTACAGTATGTGTCTCCAAAACCACATTTTGCAATGACACACACACACACACACACACAAAGTGAAAACAATACTAGCACCGCTGTCGTGGCCGGTAATAATGTTGGAGCTTCGGCAAGCTCGTTCAAGTATAAGCTTGACAATATTCTAGTTTATCCTTATTGTCAACAATTGCACCATTGTCCAAGCAAAATTTATCCTTGGGGAGAATAGAAGATAAGATAAGAAAGTATATCTTATCTTATCAAGGGGTAAAACATCTAATCTGATCTAAATGGGTCCAGATCTCAGTGTTGAATCAACTCAACCTCTGAGCTTGTTCCTGGGGGAAAAGGAATCTGATTCCGACTTTGTAACTTGCTCACTTCAGCGGCCCGTCCTGTTTCTCTGACAGGTTCTTTCGGGGTGATGGTCGGGAGACTGTAATCAGATTGTTGGTTTTGTTTTGTTTGTGTGTGTTTGCACAAGTGCATGATGGTTACTGGAATGACAACAGATGAATGGAGAGATTAACTGTTGCTTTATCACCTGAGTGTTTCTATCAGTATTTGTCCCGCCTCCGTCCTCCGAATGTTTATTTTATGGCTGGCACTGCCGGCTGACGCTCCCAGCTGTTTTTAATAATTACTCAGATCTCTGACTCACAGCTGCACGATGCACCAAAGCAACCGACCGGTAAACCTGCAAGACAGCCCAGGTACGGCCGCCTCCTGTCTCACAGTATCGTGACATGTCGTGTCCTTGTGGAAACGTTTGTGTGCTTTGAACAATCTGCTGAGCAAACACAAATCTCTCCAAGATAGCCAACAAAGTGTGAAACATTAACTTCACACACTCCGTAATTTAATAGAATAAACACTCAATTCAACTCAGTTACGTACTTTAACTGATAAAAAGGCAGATGAGTGAAAAACTAGTGATAAGCACAATCTTTATATTCTTTCCAGCCCATGAAAAAACTCTCACAGCACTGGTTTTAGCGCTAACAGTATCAAAAGACATTCTGCTGCCATAAATGTCAACTCTTTGTGCTGTAAACTGTATTAAGAGCTGTATGTGTTTCTGCAGCTCTTTGGTGACAAACACAGTTCATTGAAAGGTCATATTTTACACACACGCACAGTTTTCCAACATATGACAATTTCTGTAACTTTCCGACATTCGGATCACGCAGTGATTGGCCAGCTGTGACTTAAACTTCTTCCCTATCTGGCTCTCTTTTTCTTTTTCTCTTTCTTTAAAGGCATGACGTGAGGTATTAGTATGATAATGTAAATACAGGCTTTAGATGGGATTGTAAAACCGTTCCAGATCTTAGGACTCAAGACAAAAACTCTGGAAAATTGTCCCGAAACGAGCCAGGGATGAAAGAAAGATGTTGAACAGGGTTTCCCCCAGAAAGGTTGTTTAGTCTGGAGACAAGTGTCGTCTATTCTAAACTAACTCAGGAGAGTCCTGAACCATCCCTTAGTTACGCTGCTATAGGCCTAGACTGCTGGGGGACTTCCCATGATGCACTCAGCACCTCTCTCTTCCTCATTCTCTCCATCTGTATGCAACCTTATCCCATTAATGCATGTTACTAACTCGACTTCTTCCCTTCCCCGGAGTCCTGTGCTCTCTCACCCCTCTCCTCTCTTCTCCAATCCCTTCCTGCAGGTGGTTCTGGGTCTGGAACTGTGGAGTCTGAGCTGTGGAGTCTGGATCTGTGGTTGGAGTCACCTGCTGCCTCCATGTTTCTGCTCGACACCCTCTGCTACAATTCTCCATGTCTCTGTCTGTCTATCTCTCTCTCTCTCTTTCTCTCACCCCCAACCGGTGGAGGCAGATGCCCCCCCCCCACCCTGAGCCATGGTTCTGCTCGAAGTTTCTGCCTCTTAAAGGAAGTTTTTCCTTGCCTCTGTGGCCTAGTGCTTGCTCTTAGTGGAAGTGTTGTGTTTCTGTAAATAACATCCCAGAGTACGGTTTAGACCTGCTCTTTTATGAGAAGCGCAATGAGACAACTGTGATTTAGCGCTAAATAAATTATTTTAATTAGATTGCAGAAGGAAAAATCCCTTGATCTTGCAACTTTAAAATGCTTGTATTTCTTCTGTGTATCAGGTTCTGTAAAGAAGCCCTTTCACTCCCTGTGACCGTTGTCATGCTCACAGATCAGCTGCTGGACAAAGAGGCGCTTGTGTTTTACCTGGGGTTTTGTCCTGCGTTGCAAAGCCGATCCAGAGCAGGAAACAGGCCCAGGTGTGTATCGCTGACATGACTTCCTTTCAGCTACATGCACACGGCTCACAGAAACACATGCAGGCATTCATCATGCTTCTTCCACTGTGGAGATTTCCTCTTTGCCTCGCAGCAGGTTTTTCCTCGGATCCCTCCGGGTGGTTTGGCATCACACACAGACACAAGGAAAAAGGAAGAGCAAAGCAAATTAGAAGCACATTCTTGTTGAAATGGACACAGAATGGTATGCAGTATAAAACGTGACAGAACATGTGGGGCTTTCTGAGGAGAGTGTAGGTTTGATCCTCTGATGAGCGGTTTTGGCTTTTCATCACCAAAAAACAGTGAGATTTGCAGCTGAAGCCCTGACTCTTTCATCCACCACAAACTCTGGAAACCTTTAAGACTTCCTGTTCTTCTCCATCATTCCTCTTTTGTTATATCTTATCCTCCGTAGTTAGTCCTTCTTTTTATCTCTCGAGTGGTTTGATAAGCAAGAAGAGAGAGGATGCATCTGTTGTTGACGCACAATAGATCCCTCTCACCTTATCCCCTCCCAATCTTAACTCTGCAATACAAACACAGGTGAACTACATCAAAGACGGTGAGAAGTGCAAAGTGAAGTATGTCCAGCGGCTGATGAATCGGCCAGTCTTAAAGGTGAAGGAAGCGTGCTACGGTTTTAAACACACAGAGTGATTCATTATGTGTTAAGTGACGTTTGTTGGCAGGAGGCGAGAGTTGTGTGTGTGCAGCCGCTGGCATTGTCAGTGTTTACGTGGGATCCTTCCTGCATTAGAGCTGAACACAATTCCCTCTTAAAGTGTTATACAGTACAGAAAAGCACATTTTTGCATATTTACTGCTCCGCTGGCTGAAGAAGGCGGCCAGCAAGCAGTTTGTCTATCTCTCAGAGCTGACAGGTGACTTTTGTCTCTCTTTGAGAAAAAGACAAAACTTTTAAAAATCCACTGCACAAAGTTTCAGGTAAATTTCTGGTAGATGCTGAAGAAATCAATCAATTATATCAATTATATTATTCCAAATGAGTAATCTTTTAACAGAACATCAGCCCAAAACGAATAGACCTTTCAGTGTCAAATAAGTTTAGCTGACAGTTTTACTTCCAGAGCACTCATGTGCTTCAAATTAAAATAGAGCAACAAGTAACGTGCAGAAGAAAGTAATAAAAACTATAACAAATGTCACAACAAGTCAATGGAACGGTTGTGCAGGAACACACTGTGCTACCTCTAAAATATACAGCAACTCGGTTTAATACATTATTCTGTAATAACAAATGTGTTGTTGAGCCACTGACAACTCTTTGGCCTCATTAGTCCCAGATTATGTCAAACTCAGTGTGCTTTACATTAAAATGGATACAGCATATTTAATGAAATACGACAAGTCAACAACACGTTGTGCAAAATAGATCAAACTTGTGCAAGAACACACCACACTCACTGCCCTGCCTCTACAACGCTTTGACACACATATGAGACATAATTACTGGAAGACAATTTCACCTCAGCTGCACGCACTCTTATCTGTAACTGTGCCTCACATTGAAATATGTACAGCTAGAGGCAACATGCATAATGTATGAATTAAAATACAAGAGCAAGAGTAGTACAACAAGTCAATAAAACATTGCTCAAGGAGAACACACTACATTTACTGTGCTACTTACTTACTTCTTAATATAAAGTAACACCTTTTCTTGTTTAATAACACAATCATGAGTTATTATGACACAAAGAATAACTAATGTTCCAGTGCATCTTGAGCTAAAATTGCTTTACGCTCAAATGAAATGAATGCAAGCATCATTTAATTATTCATTATGTATTAAATATAATATTAGAAAACACAACAAGAAGTCAATAACATATGTGGAACACACTTAACTCACTTCTGCTGTCTATGAAACATACAGCAACTCCTTTGTAAACAGCCTGTTAGTTAATAATACGTTTGTTAGAGTTACTAAGACACTAACAATAACTATTTGACCTCAGCTGCACATACATCTTATCAATAACTATTTGACCTCAGCTTCACTCATATCTTATCTATAACTCAATGTGCCTCACAGTAAAATATGTACAGCGAGGAGCAGCATGCAGAACATATCAATTAAAATACAAGAACACACCACATTCACTCTAAAACATACCACTACTTATTTTGTTGATGGAAACCCATTTATTAGTTATTAAGACACTAACAATAACTTTTTGAGCTCAGCTGCACCCACATCTCATCTGTAACTCAGTGTGCACAGCTAGACGCAACATGCAGAATAATAAATCAAATTACAAGACAAAAACAAAATTAACAAAACATTGGGCAAGAACACACTACACTACACTCAATATAAAGTAGCACCTTATCCTGTTAATAACACATTTATGAGTGAGACATAAGCTATAACTAATGTTCCAGCGTATCTTAAACTTAGTTGCTTTACGTTTAAATGAAATGAATGCAAGCAACAACCGACCCAGAAGATTATATATTGATTTAAAATACGAGAAAATGTGTGTGTTCGGGAACACACTTCACTCCCTCTGTAGTAATGCCACGTTTTTAAGAGTTATTAACTAACAATAGCTTTGACCAGATGCTCTTTCAGCTCATGTTACACTCAAGGTGCTTGGAAATAGCCACGGGGGGGCAATGTAGTGCAGTGGTCTGTCAGGCCGAGGCTCTAATTTAAGTTCCTGTATTGATTAAACAGGTGTGTTAATTGAATAAGAGGAGCAAAGCGTTTTTAACTGTGCTCGGATTATGTTGTAGTTTTTTGGGACATTATTTGACATAGTTGGACGCTGTAAGGCTACTTATATAAACGCCTTAAATGCCAACAACTGGTGCCTAAAACATACACTCAGACTTTTTAATATCTTTTTTATTAGCTTCTAAGACACTAAAAATAACTCTGAAACAAACAGTTAAACCTTTAATACATTGGCCTGTATTAATAACACATGTATTAGTTATTAAAATACTATTGCATTATTCTGCATTAGCTAGTTTTTAGTTATGTGTACTTATCTCACACGGGATTATAAATCACAGTAACTTATTAAACAATAACAGATTAACAAACCGACATCATCTGACCAAAAACATCAGCTTTACCATTGTAGTTCATATCTATATACTTTCAAAATACATTCAAAAACTTTTGAATAAATTGCACACTTGGTAGAGTAAATGAGGCAATCACTGCAACAGGCTTCAAGGTTTATCCTGATAAAAAGGTCTTTTCTTCTCTAAATAAATGTCACTAAACAATGTTTTGTGTAGTTTCTGGTGCAAAGGGACAACAGGAAAACAAATGTAGCTCATTTCTATATCATATAGTAACCGTTGCATTAGTCATTAGGACCTCCGTGTTTACTTTTTACCTCGGGTGCAGAGTTTATCGCAATAGTGACTCCCCTTGTGAAGCAGCTTTCATCTTGATTGAAGTGTGTATCTGAGCAGCTGATTACTTTTTATGAATGAAATGTATATTTTTATAAGTTTCAGTGCAGCTTTAGAGCTTCATCCCAGCACAAAAACTGCTCCTACAGATGTTATGAATCCCTTCTGTTAGCTACTAAATAAGACACATAAATAGACTCCTGCTAGACCTTAACAAGCTCATACAAGTGTCCTTATTTACATTATCTTTAGTAGTATAGTAGTAGTAGTAGTAGTAGTTTTAGCATCCTGTAAAAAAATCACAGTATGTGTGGAATAAATTATAGAAAAAGCCATAATTGCTACTTACAGAATCTCCTGGACATCCACAGTAAAACTTGTCTTGATAACTCTTTTAATCGACCTGATGTGTCACACACAGCCGCTACAGGACTGAAATCAGTGCCATCTGGTAGTGACGTGCCGGGAAATGCATGTGAAATCTGATGAAACACTCACAGTGAATCAGCTGGAGCGACCAAGTTCAGATGAAATCCAGGAGAAAATGAGGAAGAAAATTGGCCGAGCGTGTCCCCTCTGAGGCTGAGAGAGAGTCTCAGCTTGACTGGATCAACAGGTTATTTAGAGAATAGGCTGCACACACACACCACACACACACACACACACACACACACACACACACACACACACACACACAGACATTTCTCCACACACAATTCACTGCAGGGAGGGTAAGGTTGCTCCACACACACACTGAATGGGTGGAGTTTGTTTGTGATTGGCAAACTTACAAACACCGACCCTCTACAGGAGTCAGTGTTTCCATCAAATGTCAGCGGGGTTTGCTTTCAGCAGAGCTGTTTTAGTGCCTGATGTGCACCGTGTGCAATGTGTTGTGCGTTAAACAGTCGACACTTCATCACCCTGTGTGTCCGAACACATGAAAAAGGCTCCATTTCCTCTCTTTACTCAAATCACATGTAGGATATAAATTAAAGAGCCGCATCAAGAGAGGCAGTGCACTTTTTTTTTTTTTTTAGCCTTTAGCATCGGGAGATTGGACGTGTCTCCTTTTTAGTCATCTTTAATTTATTATTTATTCATCTTTTTGGTCTGGTTCAGATGGAAAGGAAAAGTAAAACTATCCCAGATGTCGATGAGTAACTGTGATTTAACCAGGGAACTCCGGCCGAGTGCATTGTTCTCTTTTACAGGGAAGCCACAGTTACTCACACACCTGGAAGCTGGATACCAGGGAAACCAGTCTGATCTCAGTCTTCCTGGGCTCACATTAAAACTGCATCAGGTTCATTAAATAAACTTACAGTACAGTGGGGGGGGGGGGGACTTTAACCTTTAATCTTTTATGGCATGATTAGGACAGTCTCTGATAAGACTTTAATAGTGGAGCTGCACTCTTAACAATCAAATGAACAAACATGATTGTTTCCACTGTTTGCACAGTGTTAAACTGATAAAGATTAGTTTTTTTAAAGAGTCAAACAAAGTTGGATGAAACAGTTTGTTGTAATTTCACAAATGTGAATTGGTTAAGAAATGATGTGGTGTGTCCTGCTGAGACTGTCCTCCCCTTAAAAAATGGGCAATAAGGGGTTTGTTCAAGCAGCAATCAGGACTTATGTTTACGTTTGTAATGGTGGCGCCCTCTAGTGGCGGCAGTAGCTGTGACAGGAGCTAAGCAGAAAGTAAAGGAGTAGAAAAGTAAAGTATAAGTCAGGTTAGGGTGGTAGTTTTGGTCAAACACGGGATTTGTGTCCAGTTCAAAAGTAAAGGTAAACGGCAAGTTTGAACAAACGAAAGGAAATCACGTTGAGCATGAAAGGAAAGAGAAGTTACGTCAGATTTATTCTGCGTTCCAGGCAACACGTAACTCGGGATTTCACAACCTTCTACCCGGGAAAGTACCCTGGAACGACAGTCAGACCCTACCAGATTCTTGCACTCCCAGTTACAGTTTTGACGTCACACACACACACACAGACACACCACACACACACATAAACAACAATGTCGCCCCTGTTGATGCTGTACAGACGTGGTGTTTAATAGAAATACATTTCCATAAATAGGCAACATAAAGTAATTCCGCACATTTGAATCAAAACAATACACACACAAAATATGTCGCAGACTAGAAATCGCTAGTATTAGCTGCCGCTAGCTAACGTTAACGCTAGCTAACACTAGCTAGAGGGGTTTGTCTTCCTGGAACGCTACCAAGTCGTGAGTCGTGACTCACAGTCGTAACCTACGGGCTAAGAATTGTGTCTTGAAAGCAGCATTAACCTAAACCACCATCTTTTTATAAACTTAACTAAGACAGACAGAACGGTTTTACCGTGGCTCGTGTGTAGGCGGATTTAGGGGCGCTAAGTCATAAAACGCTATTACAGGGTAGGAATAAACAACCTATATGGTTGTGTGTTTTATAGCGGGAGTGTTCAACATTTTCAACTCCTTAACTGAAAGAGCGAGGGAGCAGGGCCCCCGTATTACAAAATAAAAGTTGCATTATTAATTTTTGACTAGGTCTAGCAACCTGTAGGCCAACGTATGTAGGACGCGGGCTAAATGAATTAATCTAATTAGCTCATATGCGCTACTTTAGATGCGTAGAAGCTAGCAGGTGAAGTGTGAATGGTAAAGGAGAGCTCCGTATTTTTGGAGAGGATTGTAGTATGAAATGTCATGTGTGACGTGTTATGTTGTTATCACACGTGTACAAATTTGTTTAGATGTTTATACATTTTTTATAAAGGTATTTTTACTTGTACTTGCGTAATATTGCAGTAATATAAGTATTGGTACTTTAACTTGAGTAAAATGTGTTGGTACTTTTTCCTTTGGTCACTAATGTGTGTTATTACAGGTGTAAACTTGAGAAGGCATTCAGACCCTGTTCTTCTCTAGTGTTGAGTTACACTGTCAAAAGAAGTGGAAAATGTTTTGTTTTCTGTGTTTTTGTGTGTGATTTTAAAACAACAAGCTCTGGGTTTTTTTATGATTATGAAATTGTAAAAATGTCTAAAACCCCATTTAATTATTAATTATCAAGTTAATATCACTGGGACTCAACAACTCTGATGGTGCAACACAGTTTGACTGTAAAAATTATTATTCTTCACACTCCTTTATGGCAAAAAATCTCCAAAATTGCTTTTGTGTATTTTGAATTTAGGTGTGTGTGTGTGTGTGTGTGTGTGTGTGTGTGTGTGTGTGTGTGTGTGTGTGTAGTCTTCCAGAGGTGTAATCTGAAGACGCTATTAGATCCAACTCGCTCCACTCGGATTAAAACTCAGCCGATCTTGACGACCTTTTGTTGTTTGAGCTGCTTTCAAACCCCATGATTCATTTTCACGCACAAACTACTCTACACACACACACACACACACACACACACAACACAAACAAACACATACACACAATGTGGAGGTGAGCGCTCACCACATATTATAATCCATATAATCACACCAGGTGCCGGATTTTTTTTTTTTATTGTCCCGCTGACAAATCCTGATTACTAATGGTGTGTGTGTGTGTGTGTGTGTGTGGTGTGTGTGTGTGTGAGCGAGAGAGAGAGAGAGACTGTATGTTAGTGAAAGATTGCTGTGGCCGTAGATAAGAGGATTAGAGTGGAATTAGTGTCATTCCTCCCATCGCCACGAGGAATAGATTTATATCGATTTTAATCAGAGACAGAAAGATCCGACACAAACCTGCAGACCGGACAGACCGAGGCGGACTGCGAGGGCGAGAGGAGGCGCGATAGACCCCCGCAGAAGATTCCTCAACATCATCGCAGCCGGGATGTTAAGCTGCAGACGGAGGAGCGGCACAAACACCTGCTTCAGAGACACATGCATGTAGGAACATATGCACATTTACATGCATTTGAGAGAAAAGCCCAAGAGGTCCCTCATGTGTTTTTCTTGGTTCTGGATCTCTCTGGTTGAGGACTCTTCCAGCTGCTGTGGGATGTGAGACCCAGACCAGCGGCACTAGTCTGCGGTGGCGGTGTGGACGCTGGAGCTGGCCGGCGATGCTGGCGTCGTGTCGGCTGTGGCGGGGGAACCTGTGAAACATGAAGGCGGAGGTGCTGACCTGCCTGGCCCTGGCCGCCGCCAGCCTCGTCGCCGCGGTGACCGGTGGTCGCAGCTCCGGACGCCGGCGGCACAAGGAGGTCTTTCTCGGGGAGAAGAGCAAGTTCCAGTTTGGAGGGTGAGGCTCACAGATGGACCCAGATCTCACACACATATACACACACACACACACACCCACACACACACACTTGTCACCGCTTGGTGTGAGGCAGTACAGGATGCAGATGATTAGGAGCGTCTTTAGGTGTTTTCTTCGACTGTTTAACCTTCATTTTGTGGTCACTGGGGGTCAGAGCAGGAAGCTACAAACACAACACTGACATGATGTCACCTGATGACGTTAATAGGAGCAAACATCTGCACATCCACGTACACATCCTACAGCTACGGAGCAACACTTGCATTCATTTGGAGCAGGGCATGTAGACAGAGTGGAGGAGGGAGGATTCCCGCTCCCGTTCCTTTCGCCCCCCCTCCCCCCCTCTTAAAACCTCTCCTGGCACCTACAGTTGGTGCTTGGATCACGAATATGACGCAATGTACACTACTGGTCAAAGGTTTGGGGTCACTTTCAAATTTCCATACGTCTCCATTATAGAAAGAACAAGCTGATCTGAGTGGGTGGATGAGCGTTAATCCAACATCTACATTGCTTATTATCATTGTACTAATTGTAAATTGTAATTTCCCCATAGAGTATAAATTACTAGTAATATCCAATGTTCCAAAGGCAATTTCTGTTCACCAATCTGATATCATTTTTAAAAAACTGAGAAAACATCGGCGTTGCAATTATGTAAACACATCATGTAAATTGAAAAACTGCCCTGGTTAAAAAAAAACAATGCACCTGATCTCAGCTGCTATTCTGTCTATAATGGAGTGCAATGGAAATGTGTTTTTGACTCCAAACCTTTGACAGTAGTGTACATCCATAGAGAGATTAACATAAATATCATAAGAGAATAACATACACAGTATATTAGATTAATAATTATACAAGATTAACAAACTGTGTGTGTGTGTGTGTGGTGTGTGTGTGTGTGTGTGTGTGTGTGTGTGTGTGTGTGTATATAAATGAACATTTGCTTATTAGCACTAGAAACAAACTACAGCTGAGGCTGATGGGAATGAAATTAGTATTTAATTAGAATGCACTCTTTGTTAAAGGTCCCGTGGCATCAAAATTTCATATATGAGGTTTTTTCAACATAATATGAGTTCCCCCAGCCTGCCTATGGCCCCCCCAGGGGCTAGAAATGTGTAAACCGAGCCCTGGGTATCCTGCTCTGCCTTTTGAGAAAATGAAAGCTCAGATGGGCTGATCTGGAATCTGGTTCCTTATGATGTCATTAGGGGCAAGGTTACCTCCCCTTTCTCTGCTTTCCCCCCATGAAAGAGAGACATCATGGCTTTTAAACGAGCAAAGTGGCAGTTGGTCAAGGCCACACCTCATTGGGAGACTGGCTCTAGTGGCTGTAATTCTGCACCAAGGCTGAATTTTGGGAAAGAGACTTCAGATACAGTATTAGGGGACCACTAAGGTCCATTTAAAAAAAGACTTCAGATACAGTATTAGGGGACCACTAAGGTCCATATAAAAGAGACTTCAGATACAGTATTAGGGGACCACTAAGGTCCATATAAAAGAGACTTCAGACACAGTATTAGGGACCACTAAGGTCTATATAAAAGAGACTTCAGATACAGTATTAGGACCACTAAGGTCTATATGAAAAAGACTTCAGATACAGTATTAGGGACCACTAGGTCTAGATAAAAGAGACTTCAGATACCGTATTAGGACCACTAAGGTCTATATAAAGAGACTTCAGATACAGTATTAGGGACCACTAAGGTCTATATAAAGAGATTTCAGATACAGTATTTGGGGACCACTAAGTCTATAAAAGAGACTTCAGATACAGTATAGGGGACCACTAAGGTCTATATAAAAGAGACTTCAGATCCAGTATTAGGGGACCACGAAGGTCATATAAAGAGATTCAGATCCAGTATTAGGGGACCACTAAGGTCTATTAAAGAGATTCAGATCCAGTTTAGGGGACCATAAGGTCATATAAAAGACTTCAGTACAGTATAGGGGACCACTAAGGTCATATAAAAGAGGAACTTCAGATACAGTATTGGGGACCACTAAGGTCTATATAAAAGAGACTTCAGATACAGTATTAGGGGACCACTAAGGTCTATATAAAAGAGACTGCAGATACAGTATTAGGGGACCACTAAGGTCTATATAAAAGAGACTTCAGATACAGTATTAGGGGACCAACTAAGGTCTATATGCTGCCTTTCTTTAAATTATGCTCATTTCTTTTTATGCTGCACTGTAACTTTTATTCTGTGTTTTATGTGTCCTAATGTTTCTATTTGTTTTTAACTGTCTATTCATGTGTCTTTTTGATTTTTAATGCTTATGACTTTTAACTGTTTGTACTTCTGTTTTATCTGTTTTAATGATTTTGTGTAAAGCACTTGATTACCCTGTTGCTGAAATGGCTATACAAATAAAGCTGCCTTGCCTTGCCTTGCCTATATAAAAGAGACTTCAGATACAGTATTATGGGACCTCTAAGGTCTACATAAAAGCATCCAAAGACCACCATGTCATGGGACCTTTAAAAATAAGCTGGACTTATGATGGAAAAGGATCACATTCGATGCATCTGAGCGGAGATTTCGTACTTTTGTTTCCTGTGGTTTCCCAGGAAGCTGTGACTTCATTTCTGATGAACACATCACACAGAAGTTCACAAAGTTCAAAAAACTTTCACTTCCCTGTTACACACAAAACCACAAACTACCTAGAACACGTCTTCACTAAATGTAATGCTAGGTGCTCATTTTTAGTCAACTGTGCCGTTTTAGTTGCTCACAGCAGCAGACTGACTTCAGCAAGTCTGGAATATTCCAGCTTTTGTCAGATAAAGCACTCCTTAAACATGTTTTGTTGGTCTGGACCGCTTTCCTGGAGCTCCTAACAAGTTGTATCAGTGAGTAAAATCACTGAATGGATTTCCATCAAAACCCTTTAAAATGTGTAAACCCCCATACTGATAGCGTAAGCCTCCTCGTCACAATTCTTTTAATTTTGAACACAAATATGGAAAATAAGTTACAAACCGAAGGATTTAAACCACTCGTGAAAACATCACTGAAGCTTTAAATTGTTAAAATTATAATTATTCAGGTGTTGCTTTAGCATCACGTAGTTTATTTCAAAGCAGTAACTGCAATACAACATATAAAAGATATTAGGAGGGTAAAATAAATTAAAAAAAATATATTTCATTCATGGTAAATATTCAAATGAGTCTGCGAAAAAGTTTATTTGAAACCTGTCATTTCGGCAGAAAAAGACTAAAATCAAGACGCACGGTTGTCAACTTTTTGATGTGATTTATTTTTTAACAAAACCAAATAGAGTTTTAACGGCACTCTGAGAGCGAAGACGTCCACGAAGTCGGGAACTCCTTTTTCCCGATTATTCCGACACCACATGAATGCAGCACAAACACCCGATCTCGCAAAAAAACAAAACGACAAACAAAAATGTTAACGAAAGTGAAGAAGAATTTCTTGGCCCTGTGATTTAGATCTGTTTTGATATGATTTATTTAATGGTTTAAAAAAAAAAAAAAAACACTTTAAACTGCATAGCAGTGATTAGATAAGCCAACATTAAAAATCACAAAGGATAAAATAAAAACACAATAAAATGCAAAGGCTCATTTCCACTGGGATCCAAAATGTAATGGGTTTCTCCTCGGCCCATGATGCATCCACAAAGGTTCATAAAAATATCAGGCCAGTAGTTTTTCTATAATCCTGCTGACAAACGGACGAACCCAGCCGGAAACATGACACAAAATGAACAGTAAAAATACATTTTTACTAAGGGTTGTACTGTATTTTATTACATATTGCACATCCGTGCAATAAAAGCCTGTTTACTGAGATGTTAAATGAACACCGGCTTATTTCCAGAAAAATAGTTTAAGCCACATTTTGCTCTTTGTCTGTCACAACAGCTGGCGGACGGTGGATGTGTGTGACGCATGACAATGAGAAAAAAACACAACACAACCAAGGTGAAATGGAAAATGTCACCGCCCTAACCCGCAGCTGTTTGACTGACAGGTGATCTGTAATGCAGGAACAACATTACAGCAAATGAGTCAGGAAAAGTAACTAAGTAGCTAGTCTAGAAGACTGTATTTACTGTATTACATGGGTATTAGGACTTTTACTGTGAAGTAAAAAGGACACTTCGATACAGTATTAGGGGACCACTAAGGTCTATATAAAGAGACTTCAGATACAGTATTAGGGGACACTAAGGTCTATATAAAAGAGACTTCAGATACAGTATTAGGGGATCACTAAGGTCTATATAAAAGAGACTTCAGATACAGTATTAGGGACCACTAAGGTCTATATAAAAGAGACTTCAGATACAGTATTAGGGGACCACAAGGTCTATATAAAAGAGACTTCAGATACAGTATTAGGGGACCACTAAGGTCTATATAAAAGAGACTTCAGATACAGTATTAGGGGACCACTAAGGTCTATATAAAAGAGACTTCAGATACAGTATTAGGGGACCACTAAGGTCTATATAAAAGAGACTTCAGATACAGTATTAGGGGACCACTAAGGTCTATATAAAAGAGACTTCAGATACAGTATTAGGGGACCACTAAGGTCTATATAAAAGAGACTTCAGATACAGTATTAGGGGACCATTAAGGTCTATATAAAAGAGACTTCAGATACAGTATTAGGGGACCATTAAGGTCTATATAAAAGAGACTTCAGATACAGTATTAGGGGACCACTAAGGTCTAGATAAAACTCCCTCATACACTGGAAACGTGTCAAAGGGAGGGTTGAGTTTAGTTCCTGGAGTAAGCTTCAGGGTTTGAGATTATCGTCAAAATTTGGTTTGTTTGATGGATGTGGATTGCTTCACGGTTAATTAAAGCGATTATTGAGAAAGGATTTGGCTCAAACACTCAGTCTGACCCAACAATAACAGGAGACCAAGTGTGTGTGTGTGTGTGTGTGTGTGTGGTGTGTGTGTGTGTGTGTGTGTGTGTGTGTGGTGTGTGTGTGTGTGTGTGTGTCGAAGGTGTGTGACTTTCAAGAGGCTTTTCATCCCTCAGCAGAGAAAATTTCAAACCACTCTGATCTCTTTTCCCGCTGTGTGCTCACCTGTGCACTGCATGTGTGTGTTTAGAGGGGCTAAACACTCACACCACACACACACACACACACACACACACACACAACACACACATATACATATACATAGGCTGTAATTACATCTTATACATTCTGAACGTCGCCTGGTTGGGTTTTCCCTGGCTGAATGTCCGACGTGTATAGTATTGTACGGTTTATTTAACTGTGTGTGATTTCTTTACGTTGTCTGAAGACGTCATCAGTCAAAAGACTCACACAATGTCGAAAAATAGTCTAGTTTGCATTTCACAGCTTGTTTTGCTGCTGAAAACACACATGATGTAACGTCACACTTAGTTATTTCAAGCAGCCTCAAAGAAGGTTCAGCTTTAAGGTGTACTCATGGATTTTGAATCAGAAGTTTGACAAAGAAAAATTTATTATTTTTTAACTTTCTTTTGTCTGTTGGGCAATCACAAGTTTAAATCCCTCGCAACAAAAGCTGCCAAACAAACTCCATTTCCAAAAATTACTAATTGTAATAAATCTTTTCACATTTCAATAACATCTTCTGCTAATTTCTCTATATTATGGTCTGGTGCAGGGTATGTACCTTAGGTGGAGATTATTTTTCCCCGAGATACACAATGTAGAAGAAAGTATTCAGATTCTGTACTTAAGTGAAAGTATTTAAACCACAATTAAATATTCTGTCACAGTTAAAGTCCTGATGGTTGAGAAAGAAAGGCCTAGTGGGAAATGTAGTGTAAAAAACGCATTATCTGCATCCCGGATGAGCTTTGAGCAGCTGGTTGCATGAGTCCTGCAGATGCACTAAGGATTGTTTTGAAGCCTAAAAGAGAACATGTCCACACGTGTGTGTGTGTGTGTGTGTGTGTGTGTGTGTGTGTGTGTGTGTGTGTGTGTGTTTGTTCATGGCGCCGTGCCACGCCTTGGTTTGGGTTTTGGCACGATAAGAGCGGTGGTCGGGAGGGAGTGAGGGAGGACAGCGAGAGACAGGAAACCACAAACTGTGTTTTCCTAATTAAAAAACTGCAATTTAACCAACGTGTGTGTGTGTGTGTGTGTGTGTGTGTGGGGTGTGTGTGTGTGTGTGTGTGTGTGTGTGTAGACGTATTGACTACAAGCTGAAAAGACAGGACAGCACCAAAACACTGCTGATAAAAAGTGAACAGCTGCTGAGAATCGAGGAGCACGACTTTGCAATGAGACCAGGCTTTGGAGGTTAGACACACAAACACACATACACACACACACACACACACACACACACTCTCCAGACACACTTTTGTTCATGTTTTTATTTTACATTACTTTAACTATTAGTGTTCCTTTCCTTTTTTAAATTCCCTCTCCCTTCAAACAGGCCAAAATGTCCTCACTATGTAGAAATGTCCTCACTGCAATAGGTTAAAGTTGAAATTGTTCCTCATAAAGACAACACTACAAGCTCACACACCCACACACACACACACACACACACACACACACACACACACACACGGACACACCTCATCTCATCCCTGATAATTTAATCCGCTCACACACACGGCGTCCGTCAGAGAAAATCTCGCCCCACGCTGATGATGCGGTGGTTTGATGATGTGATGATCGGCACTGGGTCACCCAGACAACGGATGTGTCAATCCCAAAATCACCCAACATTGACCCAGATTACTGTGTGTGTGTGTGTGTGTGGTGTGGTTTGTGGTGTGTGTGGTGTGTGTGTTGTGTGTCTGTTAATACATTCAAAATACAGTAGGAAGGAACTCACTCAAATGCGATTGTGTGTGCTTGTGTGAGTTGGGGCTGGGGGGGGGGCGGGGGGTTGAGTGCATTAATCTGGATTATATTTCAGGTCTGGAGCAGATGGAGGGGTGGGAAACAAACTGACATCTGCAGCGAAGATCATCAGTATCAAACACACGACAATAGCATTTGGTATTTCTGCAGAGCTATTATTGCTACTTTTACTTAAATATATAAATATGATGATAACATGCGATTAAATGGACCTTCTTCCACTACTGCCTACGTTAAAACAACAAATAATATGACTAATAGAAGGTTCCTTAGATTCAGATTAGATTACAGTGAAATTCCACTCGATGTCCTTCTTTTCCACCGGATGTCCGTTACCTTCCGCTTTCTTTGTGTTGACGTTTTAACCCTGGCGTTGTTTTCCCCCGTTAAAATAAAAATCAACACTTTTGCTGACAGCTTTTTATCGATGTTTTAACTTTTTCTTACGTTTTTGTCCCTTTTTTTCCCCCCCAAACACTTTTGACGCTTTTTTTCAATGTTTGTCACTTTTTTTTTTTTTTACGTTTCCCAAAAAACTAAACCTTTTTAAACTTTATTTTTTAACGGGTTTGTTTGGAATTTAGGTCAAAAAACCCCCTTTTATAGGAAATTATACAAAGGGGTTTGAGTTCGAAAAGCAAAATTAGGTTTGGTTAAGACAAAAATTAAAAGGGAAATGGGGGTTGTGTAATCCCAGCGGAAAATGTCAAATTTTACTCAATACAATTTTTAAAACACTTCCATTTGTTTCTCAAATGCTATAAAAATTTAAAAAAGGAAACCCCAAAAATTTAAGAAGTAGAATCGTACTTTGGGAAAAAGGGTTGGGGAAAAACAGGGTTTTTTTGGGGGGAAATTAAAAAAAGATGATTGGAAAACGGGGGCAATTTTACCCCCAGGACCAAATGAGGGTTACCTCCGGGGGATTCATTCATCATTATTCATTAATTTTATATTTTTTATAAAAAAAAGCTATAAAAAAACATTACTTCCAATGTAAAAACCCGGGGCCGGGCTCGTTTTAAAAAATGGTTTCCGCAGGTTTCCCGTTTGCAAAAAAAAAACAGGACTCACGTCAGGGCAAAAATTTATATGGAAAATAAAATTTTGGGCAAAAACACCAAAAACATTTACTAAGGCAAAGACATTTATACAGGACATCACGGGCGAACCAAAACGACAACGGGCAAAACAAGCAAAATTAATTAAGCTTTCAAGGGGAATATTAAAAAAGGAGTTTTGTATGCCTTTTTGAAAATTTTATGTATTGTTCATGTAAAGCAAGGACTGGTTCCTGGTCCCAACTCTGCAGGGGTAAAACCGACCCAAAGCTAACTATCTGTCCAACTGAGGCGGTTCCTGGTCCCAGATCGAGGGAAATCCCCCAGTAAGCTATCTTTTCCCTCTGAGGGCTAGGTTACCTGGGCCCCCGATCCTGCAGGGGGAAATCCAAAAGCTCTAACATCTGCCAATCTGGGACTAGTTACCTGGCCTCAATTTTTAGGGGAAACCCAAAAGTACTAGAACTGTCCCAAACTGAGGGCATGGTTTCCCCGGTCCCCAATCTCTGCAGGGAATCCGACGCTAGCTTTACTATCTGTCCAAATTGAGGACTCTGGTTACCTGTCCCAGATCTCCAGGGTAATCCAATAGTAGCTAACATCGTCCAATCTGAGGGCTAGGTTTTCCTGGTCCCCAGGTCTCTCAGGGGAAATCCAACCCTAGCTAATAAACCCGTCCCAAACGAGGGCTATGTTCCGGTCCTCAATCTCTGCAGGGTAAATCCAGACCGCTACTAGACTATCTGTCCAATCTGAGGACTATGGTTACCTGGTCCTCAGGTCTCTGCAGGGTAAATCCGACAGCTAGCTAGACATCTGTCCAATCTGAGGACTGGTTACTGGTCCTCAGGTCCTGCAGGGTAAATCCAGACGCTACTTGACTATCTGTCCAATTGAGGACTCTGGTTACCTGTCCTCGATCTCTGCAGGGTAAATCCGTAGCTAGCTAGACTATCTGTCCAATCTGAGGCTTGGTTACCTGGGCCTCAGGTCTCTGCAGGGAAATCCAGACCGCTAGCAGACTACCTGTCCAATCTGAGGACTATGGTTACCTGGTCCTCAGATCTCTGCAGGGTTAATCCAGACCCCTAGCTAGACTATCTGTCCAATCGAGGACTATGGTTACCCGGTCCTCAGTCTCTGCAGGGGAAATCCAGACCGCTAGCTGACTACTTTTCCAAACTGAGTTTTTGTTTCACGACTAAAACTACCTTTTAACGTACACGTCCCACCAAAACAAGGTCCTTCCCGAGGTTATTTTGCAGAGCGTCCAACGCTCAGCGCTGCTAAGATAAACCGGAGCACGTTCTCCCATCCTGGACTAGCCAGACCTTCCTTTGCGGCGCGGTGGAGGAAGGTGACACTAGTATAAACAGGATTCAAACTGCCATCTTCTCTTTGTGCGGCCCAGTTTCTGATCCTGACCTGAGAGGTTTTTAAACTCATTATCTTCACCACCACAAGAGGTGCATGTCACCAGAATATAAACATCGTTACGTTTTTTGAACAATGGACATTGCTGTCATTTTTCTGGTGATGGCAGTCGCTTCCTTCATTCTTTTCCCTGTCCCAAACTGCTTTTAAAAAAAAAAATCAAAAAAAAACCGTTCCCCTGATGACCCCCTTTCTTTTTACGGGAAATCCGGTGCTACCCATCACCCCCCCAAAGTCTTTGGGCCCCTGTTTTTTAAATAATTTAAAGTGAGTTTTTTTGTTCCACCGGGTTCCCCCTTTTCGTTTTTGCCATGTGTTTTAGATAAAAGGTGGTTTTCTCCCGCCCCGAGAAAAAACCAAATTTAATCAGACTAGAAGAAAAGAATCCCCAAATTTTTTCTTTCCCGCCTTCTCTGGCTTTTTGTACAGGCAATCCAATCGACTTCTCTCTGTAAACCCTGCGACCAGAGTAGTGGGTGATTTTTACTCTGCAGTTTGAAAAACCGCCTGTAAAACCCCAGGGGGAATTGGCGCCCCTTTTGGCTTTGCTTTGAGGGGTTCTCCACCTTAAACGAACACTTTAAAAAAAACGAAAATCCAACTTTTTTCTAAAAAAATTTGGGCCAAATACTTGTCTTTCGAGTTTTCAGCCGCTTTGGCACATGATCTCTGTCTTTTCCCGGGGGCCCCCAAACCTCATTTGGGCAAACACCCGGGAACAACATCCTTGTCTTTCCCTCCGGGTCACCACATCATCAACATCTGTCCTCCGCTCCCCCGCTCCATCCGCCTCATTAGCAGATTAAGCTTGTTTAACCGCTAACCCTGAACAACCTGATTTGTGCACACAAACAGCCCGTAAATAGCCACACAGCACGAATCCCTGTTTTGCTGCTCTGCCTCCACAAAATCAATCATGACCTGACAGAGTTTGGCCACGGTATTTTTTTAGGGACATTTGTCCACCAGCTATGACGCCGGTTGGTAGTCTTTCTGCCTTTTCCCAAAAAAAAAAAATCCACTCCGCTAATTTTAGGATGTGTCCACCGCTGCGGCCTGCAGACTAAAGAGCTCATTCCTGACTCGACCACCAGCATCAGCAAGGATTTTACTGTTGTCTTAAACTCTTAAACGTCTCGCACATCTGCATCGGTGTGTGCTTTGGAGTCAACGTTAAGTTTAACAGTGAGGGGAATGAAACTGGAAGAACGAGGCACCGTGACTAAATCACCTTGACAACTGGGAACTTTTGTTCCCAGTTCGTGATTTGCAGCTCAAAGCATGTCTAGTCTGTTGGAAAGTAACTAAGTACATTTACTCGAGTAGTGTACTTAAGTATACATTTTAGGTACTTGCACTTACTTAAATCTTTTCATGCCACTTTCTACTTCTACGCTGCTACATTTCAGAGAGAAATGTTGTACTTTTTACTCCTCTACATTCATCTGACAGCTTTAGTTACCATTTACTTAACGAATTCCTTTTTTTTTGCACATGAAACAGATGTAATTTCTAAAATACGATGCTTTATCATAAATTGAACTACCGAACAATATAACAGCCAAAAAGTCCAGATGAAAATAGTTTAAAAAAACAAACAGTTTTGATCCTTTACATTTTCTAAAATGCAAGGAGTTTTCTGAGTACTTTTACTTTAAATACTTTTAAGTACATTTTCCTGATGATACTTACATACGTTTACTTTAGTTACATTTTTAATGCAGGACTTTTACTTGTAACGGAGTATTTTTACACTGTGGTATTAGTAATTTTGTCTGAATACTTCTTCCACCACAGCTTGCTACATATTGTTGTTGAGAGGGTTTTCTGTTAGTATCTCAGAGGTCACAGGTTTAATCTGTTGTTTTATTTAATTGACCTCCACATACACACACACACATACACACACACACACACACACACACACACACGCACACACGCGCGCACACACACGCTGGTTTGGTCAGTCATCTCCGTCTGGACGTGGTTTACATTCTGGTTTCACCCTCAAGGCCAACAAGAAGACAACGTGTGTGTGTGTGTGTGTGTGTGTGTGTTTTCTGTTGATGTAAAGTGTGGTGTGTGTGTGTTTTCTGTTGTGTAGTGTGTGTGTGTGTGTGTAAAGTGTGTGTGTGTGGTGTGTGTTTCTGTTGATGTAAAGTGTGTGTGTGTTTCTGTGATGTAAGTGTGTGTGTGTGTTTTCTGTTGATGTAAAGTGTGTGTGTGTTTTCGTGTGATGTAAAGTGTGTGTGTGTTTTCTGTTGATGTAAAGTGTGTGTGTGTGTGTTATCTGTTGATGTAAAGTGTGTGTGTGTGTGTTTTCTGTTGATGTAAAGTGTGTGTGTGTGTGTGTTTTCTGTTGATGTAAAGTGTGTGTGTGTGGTGTTTCTGTTGATGTAAAGTGTGTGTGTGTGTGTTTCTGTTGATGTAAAGTGTGTGTGTGTGTTTTCTGTTGATGTAAAGTGTGTGTGTGTTATCTGTTGATGTAAAGTGTGTTAATTCCACTTGACTGGTAGCAGGCGGGCAGCTCAATGAACACTTTATTTAATGAAGTTCTTCTGACAGCCAGGACCATAAAGCTCCTGCTGCAGCCCGGCTTTGTCCCGACGTGACTCGTAAAAACCACCGCGCCGTGCAGACTCAACATTTAGCGTAGCCCCGACAACGAGTGCTCTTTGGTGGGAAAAACTTGAAACAGAAGGTCTCTCTCTCTCTCTCTCTCTCTCCTCTCTCTTCTCTCTCTCTCTCTCTCTAGCTGCTTTCCTTTTCCCATGTCACACCCAGTCAAACTATGTCTAAAACAGTTTATAGAGAAACTCGTGGAAATGTTAGGTTGAACTTTCAAGGTTTTTTGAGGCAACATCAACACTGACTTTCAGTATTCAAACAGTTTCACCTCCTAACATCAACACATTTCTCTCCAGATTCAAAACCGTCGAAGGTAGCAGCTGCAGTACGCGTCACCCTCATCTTCCTGGGCTTAACTTACGTAACCCACGTAAGCGACATAACGAACTAACTTATTTCATCCCGAACCCTGATCCCTTCCTGAACCTCACCAATTAGCTTTGTGGCCTAAACAGGTTCTGCACTGCAGGGGCTGAGCCCGCTGATCGCTCATTACAGTGCAATATTTATTATTTAGTTATCATTTAGTACTTAACCATTTCATCTCATTACAGTGCACTAATTACTTATTAATACTTAACCATTTCATCTCATTACAGTGCACCATTTACTTATTAATACTTAACCATTTCATCTCATAACAGTGCAATATTTACTTATTAATACTTAACCATTTCATCTCATAACAGTCCACTAATTACTTATTAATACTTAACCATTTCATCTCATAACAGTCCACTAATTACTTATTAATACTTAACCATTTCATCTCATAACAGTCCACTAATTACTTATTAATACTTAACCATTTCATCTCATTTCAGTGCAATATTTAACACTCAATCACTTAATCTCATTATTGTGCAATATTTGATACACCAAACTATCTTCTTGCATAAAGTGTATACAATCTACTCTATATATGTATATAGATGCTCTCAGGACTGTGCACCAGGTCCCCCCCCCCCTTTTCTTGTCTACACTACCTTTACTTTATATTATGCTTTATATTTTTATGTTTTGTGTCAAGACTGCAAAGCGGTTGCTTCAATCTCATTGCACAGGTACTGCCCGTGTATAACGATAATAAAAGCTTTCTATTTTATTCTATGTTGCTGGACATTTGTAGGATAACGCCCTCCCTCCCCATCCACATTCACTTGTTTCATTCCAATTCCACATTATTGATGATTATTTATCCAAAATCTAATTTAATTTTTCTTTTGTGAAAACACCGATTGTCAACCCTACAATATTGACATTGATGTATTTAGTCCTAAATATTGTCATATTTGATTTTCTCGGTATGGTCAGGCCCTGCTGCTTACCCTTCTGTCTGTGCAGGTGTTGAAGTAAGGAGTTGATCTCTGGATGATCTGGCCTTAACGTACTGGATATAATTCTCTGCTTATGGCCCCAAAAAGCAGCAAAAGTTCATTATGTGTAGCACAGATTGTCCTGCTGGTCCCCTAATCCAGCTCTGGACTGTGTGTAAATCTACAACATCTCAGTTAGTGAGCTGCTGCTGCAGATTTACCTTAAAAAAAACATTGAAATGTTGTCTGGTGCTGCGACAAGGTCGAGCTTTCTTTTTTTTTTTTTTTGCAAGCGCAGTGTTTTAGAACGAGTCGTTTAATCCCAAAACACAACGGCCGCAGATGGATCAATTCATGCAGTCATAAGCAGCGTAATGCAGCTTTAAAGGCCGCGGGACGTTTCTGTCTGTCCAGCCTCAGGAGTGTTTTTAATTTCACACTCCGATCGAATGAGGGGTAAGGTGAAAGGTGGACGGGGATTAAGAGGTGATTCTCTGAGCCGCTTTTGGAGAACGTAAACGTCAGACTCCTACACGGTCCGTGCTGACTCAACCGGCCATGCGTAGCACCGGCAGCTAACACTCTGTCATCAAAGCTCTGCTCGGGGAGGATCTGTAGGTTTAGGTTTTAGGCTGCACACAAAGAACCACACCGGTGGTTTTCTATGTTACAGCACACTTACTCCAAATAACATGTGTTTACGTCACAGCTAACCCTCTTGGGATTTTATTTTTACTGCCCTCAATGCAGACGTCATGTTTCATTTCTGTACAGTAGGAGATTAATATAGATACAGTTTTTTGGGGGAGGCAGTTGCTCGGTCAGTAGGGAGTTGGGTTGGGAACCGGAGGGTTGCTGGAGAGATGCCAGTTCACCAAACCCCAAACTGCTCGGGGGGGCCTTTCCATCAGCACCCCCACTCTGACATCGCTCCATTAGTAATGCATGTACAGGTACTGAGCATGTGTGTGTAATGTGTGTAATAACAACAGAGGGAAAACATTGGCATTTCCCCTGCAGGATTAATTAAGTAGGAATTCCTATTATTATGCGTCATTGGTGGAATGTTTTAAATTGGTTTCAAACAATGGTCTTAAAGTGAATTACTTAAGTTTTTTTTAAACCACAATGAGCCATTTCATCAGTTGTTTTTTGCAAATTGAAATAAAACGAAAAATGTATCCACTGATTTACAGAAATCTCTTTTACAAAGTAAGTCTATGGGCCATAGGGCACTATGTGACGGCTGTGGAGGGGCATTATCACCGCTTGGCCTCAATGTTGATTTTCTCTATGTTCAACCCCGGTGCCCTTCCTGGGGGCCTGCCTGAAACTGGGGCCAGACGAGTTCGCACGGGGTTTTGAAGGCCAGAAATACAGAGACCTTTTTGCAGAGCTAGTAAAAAAAAAAACAGTTTCAAGCATTTCATTTGGCCCCACAATTCTTAAATATAACAGACTGCGGTGGCCTGATGGGAAGTTAGTTGGGAAGTTTACGGATGTCTTTAGTTTAAAAGCTGATCTCCATATTGAAATACGAGTAGTAACAAGAGACAAGTAACATAAAGGTCTCACGTGTATTTAGGGACTGGGCGGGATCTGAGCAGGGGATGGTTTTGATTCTTCGGACACACACACACACACAAATAGGTTTATCTGAGGCAGAAAATGTAAGTATAGTGGGGTGAAACGCCGCGGGCTGTGGGGCAGACAGTGGTGCTTTATTTGTCCCCACCCTGAGAGACGGACAGGACCACAGACACTACGCAGGACGCCAACCGACCTTACAGACGGAGGAGATACCAAGGCAACGAGGAGGCTGTGTGTGGCTGAGAAACATTTACTCAAGTATTTCTTTTCAAGCCACTTTATAATTTGACTCCCATACATTCATCTGACAGCTGTAGTCACTTTGCAAATTCAGACGTTTGCACAGAAATCCGAGAAATTGCAAAATACCATGTTTTGTTGATCTTACCTCACAAAGAGGAGGGATGTGGATCCCTAACGAAAAAAAATCTTTGTTTTTTCTGGCAAATTTATGAGTTCATAATGTCAGATAGTACTATCTGACATTATGAAGTCATGAAGTTGCTGTGCTGAACTGTAAAAGTACAGCTATTTCTTAGTGTATTCAAGCTTTTTTTTCCTATATTTACAACTTTAATGGAAAATCTGAATTCTTTCTCTAAATATTACCCCCCCCCCCTCCTTTATCTACCAATTAAACTCACATACGTTTACATAAGTAAACATTTTGATTACTTTTAAAAGGAATATTCTTACAGTTATCACCAGTAAGTAAAGGAACAGAGTACATCTTCCACACACTGCCCACACTGACAACAATCTCTTTTAGTAACAGCGGGAAAAAAATGTAAGTTGCCATTTTTGTAAGCTGTCTAAAAAAGGGTGACTAATTTTCTTTTCTTTGCAGCTGTTATAAATAGGACTTAAAGCGTTCATGTTTTCTTCCAGGTGAGTTATAATTTCTCCATGCACTCTAAAGCCTGTAGTCCACTTTCTACTGCACTCTCAAAACCAATCCGTGCATCGTTGATAAATCAGAATTGTTACTTTTGAGACATTAAAACTCACCTGGACGAATGTTTTTCGTCCTATTTAGAACAGGAGGATGTTGTGTCGCTTTTTCCTCTTGTGGCTGAAACAAGTATGACAACAAAAAACAACTTGATCATGACAAAAGTAATTCTCATTACCTGCCCAAACTTGTTTTCACCTGTTAAGTGAAAAACTAGATTTTTAGATTAGACTTAGAGAATGGAGCAGCAGATATTTTTGGCCTCTCAGGGCTTCCAAACTACTGAATGGTGACACATACATTTGTCTATCTTCATCACCTACAGTTATTTAATAAATATTGTGAAAAGTAGGACAGTTGACATTGTCTGAGTGCAGTTATTTGTAGTTCCATGACCCTAAATCCATACTGCAAAGATGTCAAGATTTTGAGCTTTTGCAGGTTTCTGCGATGCGCCTCAGGTGAAAGGAGAATGAGAGAATATGTTTTCCTGGAAGATGTTCTGATCTAAAGTACAGTGTCACTTCTTGCAGAAACCCTGATTTACGAGTTTGAGTTATTGAGTTTAACATGAATGTTTTTTTGTTGTTTCAGCTGCAGCCATCCCTGTGGGCATCGATGTGCAGGTAGAGAGCATCGACAGCATCTCAGAGGTCAACATGGTGAGGATCTCAAACATCTTAAACTTCATTTCCAGCTGTGATGACTGGCTTCACACATGTTCTATCCACTGGCAGAGAAGCTAGTCAATGTGCAGCATTTTAATGGCACAAAATGCAACAAACCGGTTGAACATTGAGTTTTTGGGACAATTCTACCATATGTTTAGCGTGGAAATCCAGACCCAAATCTGGAAAATTAAGGGTTTGGCTATGAGTAAAAACACACACATTATATTCATGTAAGATACTAAATGGGATTCTATGCTTTTACGTAAATCACCACAATTTAACTAAGCCTGAGGTCATGTTCTTTTTTTTATTTTACATCTTTAAATCCACTTTTCTTTTTTAAAATCACATTCAATTCAAGGACCTAAATGGATGGAAGTGACCGATCATCAAATCCATTAAAAAATTGTTTTAAAGGCATGATGTCTCTCTCTCATGGGTGGGCCAAATTCTCTGGGCGGGCAAAGCAGAGAAAGGGGAGGTAACCTTGCTCCTTATGACATCATAAGGGGCAAGATTCCAGATGGGCCCATCTGAGCTTTCATTTTCTCAAAGGCAGAGCAGGATACCCAGGGCTCGGTTTACACCGGTCACCATTTCTGTCACCATAGGCAGACTAGGAGAACTCATATTAATGTAAAAACAAAACTCATGTAGTGACATTTTCAAGCTATGGGACCTTTTAATGATTATGACTGAAGCTGTTCTGTAACTGTTAATGAATTGTTCTGAATGATCTCTGTGGTCTCGCAGGACTTCACCATGACTCTGTACCTGCGTCACTACTGGAAAGACGAGCGGCTGGCGTTTCCGTCCCGAAACAACCTGAGCAGGACGTTTGACTCGAGGCTCGTGAAGAAGATCTGGGTTCCCGACGTCTTCTTCGTCCACTCCAAGCGCTCCTTCATCCACGACACCACCATGGAGAACATCATGTTGCGTGTTTACCCCGACGGAAAGATCCTGTACAGCGTCAGGTAGGGCGACCCGAGGGGGGGAGACACCAGACGTTGAGAGGTGGAGGTTCTGACGTGCAGATTTAAATGGAGTTTTTTAAAGATTTTTTTTGGGGGGGTTGTTCCCTGTGTTTGATAGTGACCGTGGATAGACGGGGACGGGGCAAAGGACTCAGCCCGCATGGGTCACCCCTCTACTGGGGGGGCTAGAGGCTCCCCGGTACACGCAGGTGTTTTATCTGCACACCTGATGCTTTATTATGTTAAAATGGCTGATTAAGACGCACCTTTTCGCTGTAGCTTTTAACCCTCGTTAACCTGGATTCTGATGTTTTAGAGTGTTGTTGTTTGTCTCCCTGTGATTCCCTTTGGTTGTAGTAATTTTTACACTTGTTATTTATGTATTTGACATCGACCTTAATCAGCACTTTGGTCAACTGTTGTTGTTTTTATATGTGCTATAGAAATAAAATTGACATTGACATTTAAACCGGCCCATCCAACATTTCACATTTCAGCTGTCAGCACACAACCCAACATGAGCCTGTTCTCTTTAAAGTGCTCATATTATGCTCATTTTTTGGGTTCATGATTGTATTTAGAGGTGTTAGAATAAGTTCATTATCAAGAATAGACAGGCACCACTGACGTGATATCAAAGTTGTTTTTATTTTAAACATTTTTTCTTGCAAGGAGACAGATTACACACTACAGAATAGTACAGAAAGTACCTAAGTGGAAGCTCTCTACAGCCGCTTATTTATACAAAGTGGATGTTGATACAAAGTCCTCACAAAGTGGATGTTGTTAGTTTATCTCTTTGGGTCTGGGAATCTCCTCCGCCTGCTCCGCCCCCAGAAACGTCCTGTACCTTTCACAAGGACAGACCACGGCTCCATGGTCATCTTGTTCAGAGTGATCAGTATAATATGGTTTTATTATGCAAAAGGTTTTAATAATAATCTGAGAAAAAGTACGTATCAACATTTTTCTAACGAGGTTATATCAGAATAGGTCGACATGGTTCAATTTTCAAAAAGCACCACTTTTTTGTTGTACTGCTCCTTGCTGCAGCTCCTCTTTTCACCCTGTGTGTTGAGCTCTCAGTTTTAGCTACAGCTGAGGCATTATTCTGTTGCATCTTTGTTGGAGTCCCACATGTGCAAGCTGTAAGGACTACCAGTCAGAAGCAATTATTAGGGCCTGACATCTAGGTAGGACTACTACCATCAAAGAAGATATGAGCCCTACGTACCTAGTAAGGACTACTAGCCATCAGAAGCAGAGTATGAGCCCTGACAGTACCTAGGTAAGGACTACTAGCCAGTCAGAAGCAGAGTATGAGGCCCTGACAGTACTTAGGTAAGGACTACTAGCCAGTCAGAAGCAGAGTATGAGGACCCTGACAGTACCTAGGTAAGGACTACTAGCCAGTCGAAGCAGAGTATGAGGACCCTGACAGTACCTAGGTAAGGACTACTAGCCAGTCAGAAGCAGAGTATGAGGGCCCTGACAGTACCTAGGTAAGGACTACTAGCCAGTCAGGAGCAGAGTATGAGGCCCTGACAGTACTAGGTAAGGACTACTAGCCAGTTCAAAAAGCAGAGTATGAGGCCTGACAGTAACTAGGTAAGGACTACTAGCCAGTCAGAAGCAGAGTATGAGGGCCCTGACAGTACCTAGGTAAGGACTACTAGCCAGTCAGAAGCAGAGTATGAGGGTCCTGACAGTACCCTAGGTAAGGACTACTAGCCAGTCAGAAGCAGAGTATGAGGGCCCTGACAGTACCTAGGTACGGACTATAGCAGTCAGAAGCAGAGTATAGGCCCTTGACAGTAGCTAGGTAAGGACTATAGCCATAGAATCAGGTGAGGCCCTGACATAGCTGTTAAGACTACTAGCCAGTGGACCCATTAAAAAAAAATAAATTAAATTAACTTGGATAAATGTTTTGAAGTCAAAAACGTTGCATTGGATTTGCTGCAGAACTCTTTGTTGATTCTCGTCTTTTTTGCGTAACACACTCAATTCCTTCTCTACTCTTTGGTCCTAAAGGAGAGAAGAAGCTCAAGTTTCCTTTTATAATTGCAGGAAAGTTTTCTAACCAACATGGTGACCTGTTGACATGGTGACCTGGTGACCTGTTGACATGGTGACCTGTTGACATGGTGACTGACTGTATTGACAGTGTAATTTTGTACTTGTGTTTTTGTGTTTCAGAGTCACGGTGACGGCTCTCTGCTCCATGGACTTCAGCAGCTTTCCTCTGGACACACAGAACTGCTCACTGGAGCTGGAGAGCTGTGAGACACACACACACACACATACACACACATACACACACACACACACACACACACACACACACGCACACACGAACACACGCACACGCACACACAGTCGTGTCTGGCTATCTTTGTGAGGACCAGTCATTGACATAATGCATTCCCTAGCCCCTTACCCTAACTCTAACCCTACTCCTAAAACCAAGTCTTAAGTCCTCAAAAAGCCCTTTAACGGTATGGGGACCAGCATTTTGGTCCCCACAAAGCAGTCAGGTCCCCATAAGTATACGGTTTTCACAATTTTTGGTCCCCACAAATGTAGCTATACCTAGACCACACACACACACGTCTTCTTACACCACTGTACTGAACTGTACTTAAGAATAATTTTGAGGGACTTAAACTTTATTTGAGTATTTCATTTTTTGTGTTTTTTATACTTCTACTCTTCTACATCTGATAGGAAAACATTCTACTTTTTACTCCACTGCACGTATATTTGATGCAGATTTGGATTATTAATAGAACATATAATCAATTAAAAAATGATGGTTTAATATTATTCATTAAGATCCAACTTTATTGATTCCTGGAGGGAAATAAATATATAAAGTAAATAAAGTTTAAGTAGTAGTAAGTAAAGTGCATCAGTAATTCAAATTCAGTAACACAAGTTATACTGAAACGGTGTACTTTCACTTAAGTCAAGATTTTCTCTCTCTCTCTTTCTTTCTTTCTCTCTCCTCTCCTCTCTCTCCTCTCTCTCCTTTCTCCTCCCTTCTCTCCTCTCCTCCTCCTCCTCCCTCTCCCCTCTCCCTCCCTCTCTCTCTGCCCTCCTCTCTCCCTCTCTCCCTCCCCTCTCTCCTCCCTCTCACTCCCTCTCTCCCTCCCTCCCCTCTCCCCACCCCCAGATGCCTATAATGAGAACGACCTGATGCTTTACTGGAAGAATGGGAACGACTCTCTGAGGACGGATGAGATCGTCTTGTCTCAGTTCTTCATTGAGCATTTCCACGCCTCCAGTGGCCTGGCTTTCTACAGCAGCACCGGTGTGTGTGTGTGTGTGTGTCGTGTGTGCGTGTGTGCGTGTGGTGTGTGTGTGTGTTTGTTTCAATAGCTTAAATACACAGAGAAAGGATGAGACGTTTCTGTTTTCAAAAGGATGCAGAAAGTGGTTCACTAGTGAAAAAAAGAACATATTTGTTTTTGTTTTTCTTCATGACCAAATGTAATGACCAAAAGTATGTGGACACCACTGTCTACAAGTCTTTGGGTACTTGGTTTGGACTCATAAGTACTTTTACTCAAGTAGGATTTAGGTAGATATTAATGCAACTGAATACAATCATATTTTTGACCAGTGGTTACCAACCCGTGGGTCTGGACCCCGGTAGGGGTCCACAAGACGAATCTGAGGGCCAGTGTATAAGTTTAATTTAGAAGTCCTTGTTTGAGGTAATTTAAATGTTGTTTTCTGCAGTACTTCACTACTCCACTGCTGTACATCTTAAAGACACTTATTCAACTTTTTACTGCACTACATTTGCTAGACAACATTAGTTACTAGCCACGTTACAGATTCAGATTATTAAAACAACATATATTAAACAATAAAGTATGTTTTATTATAGGTTAAGGTCCCCAGCGGTATATCAAGACGTTACAATGAGCTCCACTTTAACCAGCTGAAACATTAAAGTGTTAAACATGCATCAGTAATTATAATCATAAGATATACATATGATGGCTTGGTCTCCTGCCTTACCTTTCTATCAAATGTCGAAACCCCCGTCCCACTGATGTACAGAGTTTGGCACAACAGTGGGCTGCATGTGATGTCTCTAGCACATGCAGGTCAGTTCAGTTTCACAGTTTATTGAAAAAATAATAATTATTATTATAATATTGAACGTTTCGCGTATCGTAACCGCACCAAAAGTGCAATACTGCCTCGTTGGGTACCCAGCAATACACCCGCCAGGTGTGAAGTTGATGGGATGAACGGTTCTTGAGATACTTGAGGACACACACACACACACACACACACACACACACACACACAGAGGTCCTCATTTTATCGGTAGATTATTGGATAGTTTTACCTATCAATCCTTTGAAAGTATTCAGATCTAACAAGGAAGAATAAATCCCTCCCTGGTTGAAACGGTCAAACCCAGAGACAGATGCAAACAAGTGCATATTAGGACTTTTAAAGTTTGGAAAACACTGGGATCTGCTGTTTAGGACAACAGTGCTCTTCCAGCTTTGTGTCAACAGTTTATGCGCATAAAGAAATGCAAGCAGAATCTCTGCAGCCAGTTGCCAACATCTGGTGGAAAGCCTCCAACATCTGGTGGAAAGTAGAGAGCGCAGGCTGTGATAGCTGCACATTGATGCTCATTAGGGATGTTACCATGCATCGAGAATCGGTTAAACAATCTATATAATGTGGAAAGATTACAGCTGATTGACATAAAAAATGATATGCAATGCAAAATGACCTAGGGCGTACTCTACATTTAATTTAACTTGTTTGACTTCAGACGTCACTAGGTCTTCTTAGAAGAATCTAATCTAGCTATTCATGTAGTTAATTTGATATAGTATATACAGTATTAAATTTTAGTTATTTAAAGTGCCCATGTTATGAAAAAATCACTTTTTTCTGGGATTTGGTGTGTTATTTTGTGTCTCTGCTGCTTCCACACACATACAAACTTGGAAAAAAACAAAACATCCATGCTGTTTTGATGAGATTTGGTTTCTGAATGTCCTCCATCTTCAGTCTCCGGGTGAGCTGGTCAACATCTGCACGGCTCTCTACGTCACTAGAGACGAGGTGGCTAACCGTAGCACATGCTAGTGCTAGCATGCTAGCTCAATTCTCAATGGCAAAACACTGCTACAACACACTAGTTGACCATAATCTACAAAAGAACTACTAGCATGTCTCACATGAGATGTCTCACTCTGGAGCTAAAGAGCTAAAACTTGTGAGATGTCTCACTCTGTAGTTAAAACAAGTGAGATGTCTCACTCTGGAGCTAAAACTAGTGAAATGTCTCACTCTGGAGCTAAAACAAGTGAGATGTCTCACTCTATAGCTTAAACTATTAAAATGTCTCACTCTGGAGCTAAAACAAGTGAGATGTCTCACTCTGGAGCTAAAACAAGTGAGATGTCTCACTCTATAGCTTAAACTATTAAAATGTCTCACTCTGGTGCTAAAACAAGTGAGATGTCTCACTCTGGAGCTAAAACAAGTGAGTGAGATGTCTCACTCTGTAGTTAAAACAAGTGAGATGTCTCACTCTGTAGTTAAAACAAGTGAGATGTCTCACTCTATAGCTTAAACTATTAAAATGTCTCACTCTGGAGCTAAAACAAGTGAGATGTCTCACTCTGGAGCTAAAACAAGTGAGATGTCTCACTCTGTAGCTTAAACTATTAAAATGTCTCACTCTGTAGTTAAAACTAGTGAGATGTCTCACTCTGGAGCTAAAACAAGTGAGATGTCTCACTCTGGAGCTAAAACAAGTGAGTGAGATGTCTCACTCTGTAGTTAAAACAAGTGAGATGTCTCACTCTGTAGCTAAAACAAGTGAGATGTCTCACTCTGTAGTTAAAACTAGTGAGATGTCTCACTCTGGAGCTAAAACAAGTGAGATGTCTCACTCTGGAGCTAAAACAAGTGAGTGAGATGTCTCACTCTGTAGCTAAAACAAGTGAGATGTCTCACTCTGTAGTTAAAACTAGTGAGATGTCTCACTCTGGAGCTAAAACAGAAACCCAAACACACAGGGTGGAAACAGGATCTGCAGCAATGTGCAGTACAACCAAAATATGTTTTTTGAAAATAAAACCTATTCTGGTACAACCACAAAATACAATTATGAACCTGAAAATGAGCAAAATATGGGCGCTTTAAGATAAAATACAGTTTGATAAAAGGACACCTCTGTTGTATTGCACCGTTTAGATGAATAAAGTTTTTTTTTTTTTTTAGTAATTTGTCTGCAGCTCATTCTGTTAAAACAATCCTGAGAAAATCACTTAACACGATTCACTTAAAATTGTAAAAATCGTATGGAATTGTGACTTGAGTGTGTCTTTCCATCCCTAATGCTCGTGTCTCCTGATGTTCAACATGAGCGTCTCTGTGTCTGTCTCTGTCTCAGGTTGGTACAACCGTCTGTTCATCAACTTCATCCTGCGGAGACACATCTTCTTCTTCATGCTGCAGACGTACTTCCCCACCATGCTGATGGTTGTCCTGTCCTGGGTCTCTTTCTGGATCGACCGGAGGGCCGTCCCTGCCCGGGTCTCTCTGGGTAGTTACATATGTTGACGTGAACCAAAAACTAAAGTCTGAACCCTAGGATTTCATGATTGACTTTGTTGTGACCAGCTTTTTGTGGGAGGGGAGACCCGTGATCTGACCGTGTGAGCATTCATCGGGGTTTCCGCAAGGTCTTAAAAAGTCCTAAAAGTCTAAAAATTCAAAATAAAAATGTGTGGTCTTAACCCTCGTGTCGTCCTCGGGTCAAATTGCCCGTTTCAAATTGTTTTATTTCAGAGATATGGATTTTTTTCAACCAAATTGCCCAAAAATAACATGGATGATTCCATACAACGTTCTTCAGGTAAAATTAATAATTACTTTCATTGAATTTTTTGGGTGTTCAATTAAATCTTTTTGAAGCATTTGAATTCTTTCTTTTTTTCTGAATTCAAAACAGTATCCTGGACTAAACTTTGACATCTGCCAATCTGGGATCCACTCAACATCCTCTGATCTTAACTATTAGTCAAAATAATTCATAATTTCTGCCTTGTTAACTAAAAATGTATGTATAATTTCATATAAATGATTTTTTTTTTACCATGAATTCCAAGAATAAGTGTAAAACCTAATATTAAACCAGCTCAGGTTTTAAAAAAAAGCGGAAAAAGTGACAGATGAATCAGAAAAAAACGTCCAAAACATCTAAAAAAAACACAAAAAAAATTCCATTTTGACCTGGAAGGGCAAGTTCATGGTTGACGGGAAGACAACACGAGGGTTAAGAAGTCTCAAATTCAAGGCGCCTTGATTGAGCGTGCTCCCCATGTACAGAGGCTCAGTCCTGAAAGTCCTAAATTTGCTAAAGAATTGTGTTCTAGGTCTTAAGTAATTTTAAACAGGTCTACATTTTCTCAGTGAAATTCTCCTGCAGCGCAAATGTTGTTTTCATCCCACGGTGTTGAACTTCTTTCTTTCCCTTCTCCAAATATAAATCGCTGCATTCCGACTACATGCAGCTTGTAATGCAGTCGAGTGCAAAGCTGCGCGAGTCTCTTTTGGAACAGATTTTATTCTTCAGCTATAGGAAAGTGCGGGTTTAGCGTTGTTTCCGGACTCTGACATTTGACCATGACCCTTGACACAAAATGTACGTACGTGGTTGGAAAAATCTGGTTTGAGACGTTATTTGTCTTTGAACGTCGATATGAATGATATGTGCTTGTCACAAAGTAATTATAATAGACCTTGGTATAACACGTGACATGACGTGGTATCTACATCACCAAAGTCTTAAAGCCACACTTCCTGTATTGTTCTCTGAAAACGGACACTCCGTATGTTTGTGTTGTGTCTGAAAACAGATGCGCTGTGATGTAGAACCAGATGTGCTGTGATGTAGAACCAGATGTGCTGTGATGTAGAACCAGATGTGCTGTGCTTGCTCTCCTCCTGCAGGTATGACCACGGTGCTGACGATGTCCACCATCATCACCGGAGTGTCCTCCTCTATGCCTCAGGTAACAGCTGTTTGTGAGGGTTCATGAGGCCTTCAGGGGCCCTGGGCCTCTTTACATGTGTTCATGCTCATATGGGCTCTCAGGGTCCTAAAGGTCCTATGACATGCTGCTTTTTGGATGCTTTTATATAGACCTTAGTGGTCCCCTAATACTGTATCTGAAGTCTCTTTTATATAGACCTTAGTGGTCCCCTAATACTGTATCTGAAGTCTCTTTTATATAGACCTTAGTGGTCCCCTAATACTGTATCTGAAGTCTCTTTTATATAGACCTTAGTGGTCCCTAATACTGTATCTGAAGTCTCTTTTATATAGACCTTAGTGGTCCCTAATACTGTATCTGAAGTCTCTTTTATATAGACCTTAGTGGTCCCCAAATACTGTATCTGAAGTCTCTTTATATAGACCTTAGTGGTCCCCTAATACTGTATCTGAAGTCTCTTTTATATAGACCTTAGTGGTCCCCTAATACTGTATCTGAAGTCTCTTTTATATAGACCTTAGTGGTCCCTAATACTGTATCTGAAGTCTCTTTTATATAGACCTTAGTGGTCCCCAATACTGTATCTGAAGTCTCTTTTATATAGACCTTAGTGGTCCCTAATCCTGTTCATTATTCACTTTTGTTCATGTATCTCATACCTGTCATATTCTATTGGAGCTCTGTTGTTCTTCGTCTTTATTGTTTTAACTGCTTTTTAATGTTTTATGTAAAAACAACGTGCTAAAATGGGCCATGCAAATAAAGCTGCCGTGC
The DNA here is from genome assembly GCF_008692095.1 of Etheostoma spectabile. Classification (NCBI taxonomy): domain Eukaryota; kingdom Metazoa; phylum Chordata; class Actinopteri; order Perciformes; family Percidae; genus Etheostoma; species Etheostoma spectabile. The sequence continues at coordinate 4,075,578 of NC_045754.1, forward strand.
CTTTTTTTTTTAGATGATTTAGATTTTTCCACGTGGTTGGGGGGTCAGTGAACGTGTCTCCTTGTTGTCCAGGTGTCGTACGTGAAAGCGGTGGACATCTACCTGTGGACCAGCTTCCTGTTTGTCTTCCTGTCTGTGATCGAATACGCAGCAGTGAACTACTGCACCACTCTGGAGGAGATGAGGAAAATGAAGAGGGGGAAGGTCAGAGGCACAGGCGACCACGGGGGGGGGGGGGGGGGGGGGGATGGGACGACTATTACACTACACACCAACACACAGACAACTCAGGGAGGCTTTGGAACTACATATTTAACTTAATGTCTCCTTCTAGTGGACAAACAGAGACATTACAATCTGACATTTTCTGTTTAGGGTTTTCAACGTTTTTTAACTGAGAGAGACAGAGAGGGACCCCCTACTAATAATAATGATAATATGATAATATATACATATATATATATGATAATAAAATGAAGTTGCATATTGAACTGGGCCTACAGTAACGTGTAGGGCGGCCTAAAGCCTTTACACATACCTTATTTCCATGTAATACTAAGCTATTCACACTGCCTAATAATTGCTGGCATGATTTTTTATGAATTATGTTTTAATGTAAAATATACATGTTGCACAGTGAATCCTTAGGATGGACTGTATCTGTGGATGGGTCCCTTGGTGACTACCTAGGCCAGTAAGCCTATTATCAGTGGTGATATATATTTGCTAATAATATGGAAGATTTATGTTTTTAATTTTGGAAAAAACTTTCAAAAATTAACAAACAATTTGGAGGCCCCTTGCACTGACTCTGAGGACCCCCTAGGGGTCCCAGACCCCCTGTTGAACATCCCTGGTTGAGGACATGGAGTATTTTACAGTGATGGAATGTTACTAAGTACATTTACTCATGTGCTGTACTTAAGTACACATTAAGAGTAATTTAATGACACTTGGCTCTGACATCTCTCCATTTGTGCATGAATAGGTCCTGAGTGTGTGTGTGTGTGTGTGTGTGCGTGTGCGTGTGCGTGTGCGTGTGCGTGTGCTGCAGGCCTCTGTGTAGTGATTACTAACAGAGTAATTGTAATTTTCCCCACTGGGGATCAATCAACAGTATAAATTAAATTAAAAATGAATGACATTTGTCTGACAGACAGAGTTAATACTTATTTTACAAATTAAGATTTTACATAGAAAACAGGATGAACTACAAAAAAACATAAGCACTGTAAAATATGAAACAACCTTTTTAGATATATTCTATTTTCATAACGCATATAAACAACCTAAAACTAAAAAACAGACTAAAACGTGAAAGAGAAAAGCTGCAAGACATAAAGTTAAATCAATTACTTGATAAGTTAATTATAAAAAACATTTTCTTTGTCTTATATGAGAGAATGCGTAGCGGCGTGTCCAAACTTTGTGTGCGTGTGTGCGTGTGTGTGTGCGTGTGTGTGCGTGTGCGTGTGGCGTGCGTGTGCGGCGTGTGTGCGTGCGTATGTGCGTGTGTGTGCGTGTGTGCGTGTGTGTGTGCTTGTTGTGCGTGTGTGTGTGGTGTGTGTGCGTGTGTGTGCGTGTGTGTGCGTGTGTGTGTGCTTGTGTGCGTGTGTGTGTGTGTGTGTGCGTGCGTGTGTGTGCGTGTGTTGTGGTGTGTGCGTGCGTGCGTGCTTGTGTGCGTGCGTGTGTGTGCGTGCGTGCAGTGTGTGTGTGTCTGCTGTGCGTCACTGGTGCGTGCAGTATGTGTGCGTATGTCGTGTGCGTGTATGTGCTGTGCTTGTGTGCGGTGTGTGTGTGTGTGTGTTGCGTGTGTGTGTGTGTGTGTGTGAGTTGCGTGTGTGTGTGTGTGTTGCGTGTGTGTGGTGTTTGACAGAACTGTGTAAACCAAATGGAAACGATCCCACTAAAACGTGAAAGAGAAAAGCTGCAAGACATAAAGTTAAATCAATTACTTGATAAGTTAATTATAAAAAACATTTTCTTTGTCTTATATGAGAGAATGCGTAGCGGCGTGTCCAAACTTTGTTGTGGTGTGTGCGTGTGCGGTGTGCGTGCGTGTGCGGGTGTGTGCGTGCGTATGTGCTGTGTGCGTGTGTGGTGTGTGTGGCTTGTGTGCGTGTGTGTGCGTGTGTGTGGTGTGTGCGTGTGTGTGCGTGTGTGCGTGTGTGTGTGCTGTGTGCGTGTGTGTGTGTGTGTGGTGTGTGTGCGTGTGTGTGTGTGGTGTGCGTGCGTGTGCTGCGTGCGTGCTGTGTGTGTGCGTGCGTGCGTGCGTGTGTGTTGGTGTGCGTGCGTGTGCGTGCGTGTGTGCTGCTATGTGTGGTGTGTGCGTATTTGTGTGCGTGTATGTGCGTGTGTTGTGTGCGTGTGTGTGTGTGTGTGCGTGTGGTGTGTGCGTGTGTGTGCGTGTGTGTGTGTGTGTGTGCGTGTGTGTGTGTGTGTTTGACAGAACTGTGTAAACCAAATGGAAACGATCCTCCACAGCTTGATCCGTACCTTCTGTGCTCCAGATCCCGTCCACCTTCGACGCCAGCCAGGCGATGGCCTACGACGGCTGTTTCCACGATAACGACATGGAGCTGACTCCGTTCTCCGGCCGGGCGTCCACCGGGACCTCCGGCCCCCTCGCCACGCCGACCCAGGCCCCGGACATCCAGCCACGCAGGGGACCCGGCTCCGGCGGCAGCGGTCCCTGCGTCAGAACGTGGACCTGTTCGTCAACAACAGCTACGTGATCGACTCGTACTCCCGCGTGGCGTTCCCCATGTCCTACCTGTTCTTCAACGTGGTCTACTGGAGCCTGTACTCCTGATCCAGCACCATAAAACTCTGGGGGGACTCTTGGGGGACTCTGGGCACTACTGGTGCACTACTGGTGCCCAAGTGTTGAGTCAGAGAGCATGCTGGGGGATTCCTCCTCTCCACAGAACTCCACAGACACTTTACTGAATGAACTCTTGATCCCAGGAGCCCCTTCATCTCCAGCTTCATCACTCGTCATCTTCTTCACAAGAGAGATAGAAGCACTCCCGCTCCTCAGAGGAGGAACTCCTAATTGTGCACAGTGTCACCCTGACCTTTGTCTCGTGGGAGTGGGTTGAATCCTGAGACTTGGGGAAGCGATGGTTCCTAATGAGCCACAGGGAAATATACGAAATTAGGATAACGTTTATGTGAAAATGTTCTTTTTTTTACGAATGACGTGAGTGGAGCCAACCAACTACATATAGGCTACTTTAATTTCTTTTCTCATTAAAGTTTTATCTTGTTAATGAGGGTGTGTGTGCTGGGGGGGGGGGGGCATATTATACATGTTTAAACTTGAATTTGCGGGTTTTTAGGGATGTTACAATAAAAAGTAGCCTCACATTATGGCAGTTTTATAAGCTTTGTATGTTGTTTTATGACGTTTTAAATTGATATTTTAAACTTTTTAATTTCTCTTAAAACTGAGGGTGGTGATCTACAGCCTAGCAGGTCATCAAAATAATTCAAATAATTGTCAATTGCTGATTTTAAAAACACACGGCTAACACTTGGTGGGTATTTAATGAGCTGATTTTACATATTTTTGTAGACATGTTACCGTTTGACTAGGTCAACAAAATGATAAATTGAGTTTTCACCACACCCTCGGGCATTTGTTCCAGGTAGTGGATATGTTTTTGTTTTTTTAAGCAGATAACAGTTAATTGTTAAAAATGAATAAGTAAACTGTTAACATTGTGTAACGAAGGGGATTATTTTTAGTGTTCCTGTCAAATTCCCTTTGATTGCTGGGAGATGCGTTTGTAGCCTGATGACTTCAGTATTTCTAAAATCCGGGGGCAAAAAACAACCTGTAATTTAAAATAGTAATATTCAGATTGTAATGAAAACAATTGTACAGTTTCTATGGCAACTACAGAGTGTGCGTACGATTGGAAAAACAACAACGTTAACGGGCGGTTTTTTTCTGAAAGCGAACGAGGACAGAGAGTCCCGCAAACACACCGCAAGAAAAGCCAGAAATCAAGCTCGACTTCAACGCAGCAGGAGGACAGGTGAGTTCCTGAATCACGCTTTTTACAACACAAACTTGAGTTATTTAGGCAAAAGCTCACGTTTTTTTTTTTATCACTCAGAGACGCGGAGTGATACTTGTGCAAAGGATTTCGATGAACCAATCAGATTGTTTGTTATGAGCTACCAGTTTTATAAGCTAGCACAATATTTAGCTTCAGCTAGCCATAACCCAACCGTTAGCATCTTTTTACCGTTATTGTTATCGTTCGATTTGTGAACGTTGGCTAGCTAGCGGTTAGCATGATTAGAAGTTGCTGCTTTTCGCCTGAAATGCCGTTTAAATTCCGGAAAATACGAATTTAACAACTCCGTTAACTTGACTTAGCTAGATACATTTGCGGAAGTGTTTATTGGAGGTGTTTTCTCACCAACTAGCGGTTGCTAAATGCTAACGGTCAAGGTTAATCCAGATTACCAGCCGAGAAGACGGTAACTGACAGGGGAGCTGAAAGGTAAGCTAGCTAGCTAGCTAACGTTAACGTTAAATCAAGGCAGACCTAGCTAGCTAGCTAACGTTGACATCAGTTATAGTTTTCATTTGAGCTAGCTAACTTATATGAATATTTATTAAAGAGACCAGTTTAACTTATACAAAACTATATTACAAATGTCTTTCGGTCGTTTTGAATAGGAAAGAGTCAACCAAGCTCGCCAAGTTTGTTAACCAAATGGCGTTCGGCCGTTAACATCTGTTTATCCGACAGTGAAGTTGTTGACAGACTAACAATTTTGAGGAATTCATACTCTCCCTCGCCCCCAACACCCTTCTCCGTTAACGTTAGGTTAGCTAGCTAGTTATGGTTTCTGTCATTTAAGTTTTAAACTTAGCTAAGGGAGACAACTACATTAAAAAAACACAAGTTTTCAATTTTGTGGTCGCGAAAAATCCCCAAAAAGCTAAGCTGTTGACAGTATTTCTGGAGCAACAAAAATAGATATCCTAAATTCCCTCTGTAAAAACCTAGCTAAGACTCTAATATGTCAACAAAATGAAAGAAGAACTGTGAACTTGGCTCTGTCCAATGTTTACATTTCTGTTTAGCTATGCAAATTAAGCCTAACGCATTTTTTAGCCCTAAGGACAACTTCAAATAGTTTTTTCTGTCCAACCAACAGTTCAAAAAAAGAATAAATCAACTAACTCTATTCACATTTAAGAGCTGGAGTTAGTAAAGTCATTTCAGCTAAGTAAACTATTAACTGCGTTGTGTTAATTGATTAATTTGGTTTTGGTTCCAAGTCATAATACAAACACATTGTGGTGCCCTATTTTGAAATGATTTATTCTTAGAATGGATGTATTCTTGAAATTGTAATGAAACCACTAAGTGAATGAGTTTGTCGGTCGACAGAAAAATGAAATTGATCATTTCTTTTGAAATGTTATTCGATCCTTTTAAATTTTACAAACAAGCTCAAATACCAAGCATTAACTGGTTAAAGTTTGACCAATGTGAGCTTTTTGAATTCATTAGTTTATTTTAGATTTCTCAGCTGTTGGTTAAACTAAGTGAAACATTTGATGCCGCAATTTTCTGGTAAGTTGTGATTTGGATCAGTCTGTAGTTATGACTTTAATTAAAAGGAGTAATGAAATAAGTCATTAGTGATATCTAGTGTCCAACACATCAATGATTATAACTATTATTTACTTAGCAGCAAATCAATGTGCAGTAGTTACCAGTTGAAGTCCTTATTGACTTATCTAGTTGTTGCCGTGTTTCCGTCCTGCCAGCTGGTGTTGTGACTCCTTCTCTCCACTGGTCCCCCTGCCAGTCGCCGTGGTGACCACCGACAGCGCCAGCACTCGTCCCGTTGAGTTGCCCTCGCCGGATTCACATGACGTCAGACCAGAATCCACTGCATCCAGCTGATCTACAGGTGCCGTTAACGCACGGAGCGCTGGGTCCAGGATACTACGTCTTCTACCAGGTACTGCAATATTAACCCTCACTACACGGACACTCCTGTAGTTTTTATGGAAAGTAAAGTACTTCTCTAAATTGACAGAGCTACCCATTGCCAGATACATAATCTCATATAGAATCAACATCACTGTCAAATCTAGATGTGGAAACCACATTTTGTTCATAAAAGTTAAGTCAGTTTTATTTGTATAATCCGAAAATGCACAACAGAAACAGAAAAACAAACAAAAAGTCAGAAAACAACAGAGAAGGGATCCCTGAATCAGGATGGACAGACATAGAATAGATGTAAAGAGGAGATGGAAATAACAATATTCCAAAGTACTTGTTATTAAACGTATAATTTAAAAGAAATACAATTGACCATTAGGACTTTTGGCATTTCCCCTGTTCCGGCCTAGTGGTCCTGCGAGGGGAGGCAGGGAAGAGGTTGTGAGGGTGGAAGCTAAAGTAGTGAGAGCAAAACTGATGTTTAAAGATAAAGGTATCAGTGGGAGGGAAAGACAAGTGAACGCATGGGACGGGAGGAAGGAAGAAGGGGGGTGTCAAAGGGAGAGGGAGGAGTCCACACTGCTGCATTACTTCTCTGTGATTGGTGGCCGCTGGGCCATGTGCTGACCCCTCTCAAACTGTCGCCTAACTAGGGCTCACACACACACACACACACACACACACACACACACACACACACACACACACAAAGTGGTGTGCAGCCTACTGTTGAGTGGCAGGGACATGTGAGCTCCTTCACATTTGCTATTCTGGGCAGGGGAGGGGGAAATGAAGAGGGAAGGGGCGAAGCAAGGGGGAGTAGAGGGTCTTTTCTCTTTCTGCATGTGGCTGAGCCATCGTGAGGAGCTGCTCATGATTTTGTCTCGTGTTGTGTAGGCTCTCAGTGTATGTGGCCATAGCAGTCTTGTGTTTTATTCCCACTTTAGGCCGGAGAAGATGGGGTGCTGCTTTAGTAAAGAGCTCAACCCCGGCTTGCAGAGTGAGAGGAGCAGTCTGTTACAGCCCCCGCTCCACGATGGGCTGAGTGACGTGACAGACCAGGTCAGGCAACACGCTGTGGCTGTAGCTCAGCATGTGTGCTTGGACGAAGAGGAAAAAAATGTGGCAGATGGACTGGCCCAGAGAAAGCTTGCAAAAGATGAGGAAAGACCACCAGAACTGGGCAACAAAGTTTGGACAGAGGTGGCCGTGACCAGCGGGGACAGCACCACGCGGAGTGAGAGAGATCATAAAGCAGCCAGCACTCACGACGAGAAGGGAGCTATAATTATCACAACCAGCACAAATATACATACAAACACGGAGACTGAGGAAGGCATGACCCGTACTGGCATGCCCAGCTGTGGCCCGGCCCCGTATATGGAGGTGCCCACACGGAGTCCAGCCAAACAGAAGATTGTGGAGAATGCCACACTCAGGGCTTTATGGTTCAATAAGCTCCCAGACGGGCACACGTCGAAAAAATGTTGGTCATCTCCCGCCAGATTACCCTCTGCTAACTGCCAGGGCAACGTCCCAGGGAGTGAGGTTTCAGATAACCTGCGGCCGCTGCCACTGGTCAGCGAGTGTCCGGAGACACAGTGGGATTGCCCCAAAGCTGAGCACAACGAGGAAGAAGGTGAGGACGTCTGTGTTGTCACAACAACGCTGGGTCAAGGTTTCGAAACAAGGACCCGGGGCTTCTACAGCATATGTTCTATCGACGCCGGAGACCTTGAATATGACCTCTCCCACAGCCAATCCCAAACAGCTGAAGCAACACACTCGCTGCACACAGCTGAAGCAGAAACAGCTGCTCTGCCCTGCATAGTGGAGTCTCTGGCCTCCGGACAATCGCACGCACAGGCATCCACAGTCTGTGACCAGGAATATGTCACAGAATCTGAAACAACCAGCCAGTCGCATGATGAGGAACCAGCTTTGAGTCATCAGTCTTCCAGCATCCTGTCACAGACACACCCAGAGGGTTCACTCTCAGCAGAGGAGACCTCCTTACCTCATCCTGTTGTAAAGCAGGCTGACCCTTCGTCTGACCCGCTGCCCCTGTCCAGCATTCAAATAAACAGCAAGGAATCACAGGCTTTAACACCAGACGGGACTCCGTTTAAAGATCTGGACTGCCAGACCGCTGCTAAGGACATACATGAATCCATGGATTACATGTTGATGACGTCACATGCAAATGAAAGCACATGTGTTGAGGAGGAGAATAAAAGTGAGACTTCCAGCTCCAGTTCTTCAAAGCTCAAACCGCTGCACGGGGACGAGGTTGTCTTTCCTCTGTGTGGAGGACAGTTTGAGATGGATAAATCCTCGCAACAGACGGAGGCTATTCCCGTTAGTATCTGCAGAGGCCTTAGTGAGGAGGCAGATGTTGGTTACACCTGCACAGCAGATAAGACTCTCAATGAGGTGTCCTCAGTTTCCACCATCTTAGCTGTGTCGTCACTGCCCATTGAACTGACGGCCTTCTCCTGCCACACAGACATGACTCCTCTCTCGGACTTTAAAACCACATTTCACCACTGCGACTTCATAATGTCTGACAAATTAGATATAAATTCAAACGATCCAACATTTGAATTGAGCAGCAGTAAGCCTCCAAGTCAAGATGTTGTAGAACCACCTGAGTTGGAGCATAGAGATGACTGTGACAAACAGCGTGACAGTTTTGATTTGAAAACTAAAGGTGCCCTGACGTTGGAAGAGCCTCTTCAGGATGCCTTTATGAGTGGAGATGACAGACAGGCAGTCAAAGAACCAGAAGTCTGTCAGAACAGCAAACCTTTTGAAAGAGGGGATGTTACACATATGTTACCTGAAATGGCTCAAAACACCTCTCGCCTAGATACAAGGACGGCTGTAAATGCAAGTATCACTCTTCATGGCCTGGAAGATCTAAGTCTCGGTCCTCTCACACAGCCTCCTACTGCTGAAAGTGAGCTTTCTGTTACTGCTTCCTTCACTCCACCTCCGTCTTCCTCATCTCTGTGCACGCCTCCTGTGGAAGGTAAGCATCGTTTCTGTCCAGAAACTGAAGCTAATTCTGCTGAGAGTGAATGCAGACATATCCATTTGGAGGACAATCCGCCAGAGAAAGTATTTATTCATGCATGTGAGGAAGGAAAAAAAACGACAGCTGCACAGGGGACTCAGATTGATTCCCCAGTCAAGCATGAATCTGCAGATACAATAGAACAGCCTCAAACAGCATCTGAACCCCCGGTAGTATTAAGCTCCAGTGATTCCTCTGACTGTATGAACCCTAACGTTGACATCGGCCTGCCAAATTACACTGCTAAATGTTTACCTCAAGCTGGAGATTCATCAAATGAAATTCATTTAGAGGAGATCAATGGGATACAGATCCACATCTCACAGGGAGAGATGTCTGCACTTGACAGTGATATTCTTCCAGAAACTATTTCTGCTACGGGCTCACCACCCCAAGGCTTGGAGGTCGGTACCGGCATTTGTGATGACTCTTATGTGATTCCTCATGACTTCAGCTGCCCGGATGACAAAGCCTCGGTTTTGGACTGCCATGAGGACATGATCCCTGTGGACCCAGCACAGATTGATGTTTATGCCTCAACTCCGTCATACGAGATCCACTTCCTAGGACATGAACCTCCTGCTACTGCCGAGGAGGGGGAGAGGGAGGGAGGGATGAGAGAGATGGTGTCTGAGCTGCTGGGAGAGGATGCAGACTCCTCTGTCTGCCTCCTCTATCCCCACCCCTGGATCAAACTGGGTCTGGAGGATAGCTGTGGGGGGTGGGCTCAGGGCGGGTCTGTTGCTGAGCCCTGCCCGGGAGAGAGCAAGCCGGGTGCTGACGTAGAGCAGATCCCAGCCCTGGTCTCAGAGCTCCAGCCGTCTATGGCTCTGCTGGGAGCTTACCCCTACAGCACAGTGATGCCTCAGGGACGCTGTGTGTGGGACTGGCACACAGATTGCACTCAGTCTGTAAGTGTTCGCTTAACTTGTGAGACAATTGGGTTCAGTGAAAGAATTCAGTTTAATGTCTCATGCATGAAAGTAAAAACAGTATTTCTTTTGATGTGATTCTGTGGCTGGGCAGCAAGCAGAGTCTTCAATACTCCTTTTTATAAAGATGTTACAAAACGAGTGTTCATTGTTCAAACAGGCGGCCTTGTTACACAGTCAGTTTTGTACAATTTAGATAGAACAATGAAATGTGTTATATTGCAAGTACATATACCTATATAATAACAGCGTTGATATAACAAAGGTAAGTTAACTCAGATTCAGAGGGTCTGTTGTAGATGAAATTTAACAGGTGGATGAAGTATAAAGTGGAATCAGCTGTGATTTTCATATGAGTATGAATCTTTAAGATGTTTTCTTCTGCATTATTGCTTTAACATTGAGTGAGAGGAAATAGCATTTAGTTTGCATTTTAGGTAGAATCTGATTCAACGAAAGATGCTAGAGAACGTCTTCTGTCTTGATGTTAAACACCTGAACACACAAGCTAGTGTCTGATATCTTATCTGCTACTGTTAATATCAATTTGTTCTTTCAAAATAACTTGCGTTTTCATAATAAGCTGACTTGAATTTTAATATTAGATTAATTTTGTAAAAACTGTTTTTTTGTTTCAGGAACCTGTTGCTGCTCCAAGCCTTAACCCTAATGCTGAGGTATGGACCAATCACGTCCCTGGCCCCGCCTACCTGCAGGCTCATGAGCCATGGCTGCAATTCCCCAGCGATCCGACCAATCAGGAAGGTAGGCTGGAGTTACTTAGGGACTGGACCACAGATTTACAATAATGAGTTATTTTCTGATGAAGAGTTTATAATTTTAATTCTTTGAGCAACACAAAAACAACTTGCTGAATTGAACGAATATAACTGTCTGCAAAGCAAATATTGGTTATGGCTTGGTGGTGAGATGCCTTGTGGTTGATTTGTAGGATACGGGTCAGACTTCCAGCTGGAGAACGTGGGCCTGGCTGAGGTTGTGGTTGAAGCAGATCCCAACAGACCAGAGTACCAGACGCCGTCTGCCGAAGCTTCACTAGTTAATGGAGAGCCCGTTGACCCACCTGTTACAGGTAGCAGTCCAGTTTAGGTGTTTTCTGTTTTTCATGTTTCACCACAATAAAATGAACTTGAGTTGGTGTTGCTTTTAAAGCATTGACTTTGTGGTCATGACTTTGATTTCAGATGAGACTAGAGAAGAGCTGAGGACCGTTTTGGAGTCCTGCCTGACCAGGTAACAAGTCACCACTTCTTTTGAAAAGTTATGTCATCAAATATTAATATGATCACTGACTGTGGTTATTGTACGCCACAACATGTCAATGCCTTATAGAACTGTACAAATACCAAATTGGGTTTGGTACGATGTTTAGTAGTCTAGCTGTCATTGTGCACAATTATTTGACCTCCTGCCCATTTTTCCTTGTGTGTGTGGGGGTGCGGGTGGTCGTGTGGTCGGCCACACGTGCAATAAGTCAAAACCGCTGGTTACCTCTCCAAACATTCCTCGATAGATACTGTTTTTACAAGCCCTTCTGTCCCTCCTCAGGGAGCACCTTGGCAACGACCTGTACCTTAATTCTCAGATGGACAGCGACCAGTATGTTCCCATCGCAACTCTGGCCAGCCTCGACAAGATCAAGAGGATCAGCACGGACCTGGACCTCATCTCCGACATTTTGAAATGTGAGTGTTAAAATCTGCATTTCTGATTGAGGTTTTATTCAGGGTGAACATTTGACCACTAGCCAAATGTTGGCCATCTCATGCTGCGGGGTATGGATTCAGAATGAGTCTAGTCCGGAGTTATTGGTTTTTAGTGATAATACTTTTTATGTACATGGACAGGTCTGTTAAGCCCCGTTCTGACCAAAGATCTCCATAACAACGCCTCTTTGTATTTCTGTTCTAACTTCTGACTTTTAGGCTTTTTTGTAGCTGGATATATCATTTGTTTCGTCTAAATATAAATGTGCATAACATTAGTAATCTTAAGGCGCTTGCTTACAGTTGCATTTCTGGTGATGACTCGGCAAAAACAACTCTTTATTTCTCTGATTCACTGCTATGTTTAAACACCGCTGAGCGCTCCCTCTCTTTAGTCACTCTCTAGCTCGCTCCACCAGATAAAGTTACGTGCTTTTGGGCGGTCTTGAGGCTCCATCTGAAACTTTGCCATTACGACAAGCTATTTGGAACATAAACATAAAATGGACATAACAAACATAAAATTAATATCGTTTATAGCTGACTTTACCAGCTGACTTCTCTCGTGGCTGTTGGCACGCCACGTCCCTTACGTTCTAAAACAAGCCTCTGCGACTTGAACACCATCAGCTGGTGTGAGCTGAGACGGGCCGGCTCAGACCGCCTTCTAAAACGGTTCCGTCTCATCGCGAATCTTTGGTCTTAACTTAAGGAAAAATTAAGGAATGATTGTTAGATTTCCATTACTGCAAATACTTTGGACTGTCTGTCTGTCTGTCTCTGTTTGTTTGTCTGTTTGTCTGTCTGGTTGTGTGTCTGTCTCTGTTTGTCTGTCTGTCTGTCTCTGTCTGTCTGTCTGTCTGTCTGTCTGTCTGTCTGTTTGTCTGTCTGTCTGTCTGTCTGTCTGTCTGTCTGTCTGTCTGTCCTTTTTAATGATACAATCCCATCATCAAACAACTCAAGAAATATTTGAACGTTTAGACTGATAAATGTGGGTTATTGTTGTCCTGAAACATTCTCTTCTCTCATTGGCTGGCAGCGCTGCCGCTGGTCCAGGTGGCTCCTTGTGGACAAAAGGTCCGGCCCAGTCAGAGTCGATGTGTCGTCATCCTGCGTGAGATCCCCGACACCACACCCAAGGAGGCAAGAACCTCACCTCCTAGAAAACAACTACATTTGTTTATAGATCTAGATGATTGTCATGACGCTTTTGTCACTGTCAGCAGATGTCCTATTGATCAAGCTAGGAAAACGCAGGGGTTTTATAAAGGTAAAGTGTGTATTTGACAGCTCTGGTTTGTTTGATATTACTGTTGTACTGCAGGAGGTGGAGGCTCTCTTTGACGGGGAAAACATTCCCGAGTTCCTGAGCTGTGAGTTTGTGAGCAACGATAACTGGTTCATCACTTTCAAATCGGAAACTGACGCACAACAGGTAACACACAGCCAAATACATTGTGATCTTATTATTTCTAATCACTAAAGTGATGCTTTTGTTAGTAGTTGGTGGTGGTTTAGACATTTTTATGGGAACAGACTACACGGCAACGGGAAGACTATTAAACAGTGTCGTTTGTATGATTTTGAAAAGACTCAGAACATTGCGTTACTGTCTCTGTGCACGTCATTAGGCCTACAAGTACCTCAGAGAAGAGGTTCGAGAGTTTAAGGGAAAGCCGATCATGGTGAGGATAAAAGCCAAAACCATGGCAGTCACTTCCTTCGCTCCAAAAAATGGCTACCGACCCCCTCAGCTGGACCAGTGCGGCAATCCTTATGGCTCCTACTTCCCCCCAGGCAGCTACCAGCAGCCCTGCCCCACCCAGCAGCTGTATGATTTCACCAATGACGTGTGGGCTGCGGCAGGATACCAAGAATGTGCTGATGTGAGTCCTTTTCTTTGTGGAAATTGTATGACATGAAGTTGTAGGCTTTAATATTGCATTGACCTCGGACAAAGTAAGGATACTCCTTGTTTAACTCAGTTTAGGAGACACGGTTGCTGGTCATGGTAAGTTGAACGTGTTGGTTAATTTAGCTGTTGTCTTTCATCCGCAGCATCAAACCATGATGAATGACTTTATAAATGGATTCTCCAACTTCAAACCTCATAACGCACACAGGTCAAGGTAGATAATCAACAAATTGGTAACCGTTACAAGAAATAAACCTGTTAGAGTCATCATACTTGTAATGACGTGTTATGTCAGTCTGTTGTTGGTGTAAATATGCTCTTACTGGCATTCGTGATTAATTACTTCCAGGAGAGGCTCAAGGTGGTCAAATTCTGACCGTTGGCAGTCCAATCTGAATGATTCCTCCCAGTCATCAGAGCCAGCACCAGTGGAGGGCTCCTCTTCTCTGTCGAGGCCGGGTCGAGGACGGTCGCGGGGAAACCCGCGTCGTCCGAGCAGAGGTGGACGGAGCGAGCCCACTTCTGATCGGGGAAGGTAACACACCTCAACCCAAAGTCTCAAGTATGGCTGTAAAGTCTGATACTCATATGACAACTACCATAGGTCCTTCTAACGAGTGACGTTTGTGATAACCTGTTGTAGTTATTATTTTTTAATTCAGTCATATTATCCTGCCACTATCAGGACAACTGAGGGATCATATTAATATCTCATGCTGTTGATGGACATAGTTTGATTTCATCCCTGTAGTTTGGTTGGTTTGACCTCGTACAACACAGTGGTGAATCAGTAGTAACGGGGTGAAAAAGCTAAATCTACTTTGACAAAATCTGTTGCTGGACCAGAGGCCTGCACCAAAGGTTCAACTGAAAGCTTTCACACCAGCCCAAACGGACCAAACCAAGCGGGCAAAGCAACAGAATTCAAAAAAATGTATTTGAACGGGACCAAACAGTGTGGAGCCACCGATACATGAAAATCAAACTCCAGCCAAGAAAATGAAGTGTGGGATGAACCTACTTTTGAAAGCAGGGAAATTAGTCCATAGCAGCATCAAAGGTAACAAGAGTCAGCTAGAAAATAAGCAAAAATGTGATCCCACAAATAGAAAAGAAAATAAGCAGGGAAACGGTAGAGCCACCAAGCTATAAGAGCGCTACCCGGTTAAATTCACTGTTAATGACAGTGAAGAAGGTTTGCTCTGAGAGGCAGCACCTACACATAATGACAGTTCTTTAAAGGTGCACACACGTTTTAGCTTACAGTATGTCGAGTGACCCTTTAATGCAGAAGTATGAATCAGCTTGGACTCTGAGCTGCTGTAACATCGCTGCTCCGCTGTGTCTCTGAAGGAGAGGAAACTTCAGCCAGAGGAGGAGAGAGAACCCGAGGTCCTGGGACAAATCTGCAGGAAACAGTCATGTAAGTATCGAGAGAACGGTACATGTATGTGTTTGCAAAGTTCACTTTGTTGTGTACTGACTGTGTGTGTGTGTGTGTGTGTGTGTGTGTGTGTGTGTGTGTGTGTGTGTGTGTGTGTGTGTGTGTGTGTGTGTGTGTGTGTGTGTGTGGTGTGTGTGTGTGTGTGTGTGTGTGTGTGTGGTGTGTGTGTGTGTGTGTGTGTGTGTGTGTGTGTGTGTGTGTGTGTAGACTGCACAAAGTCAGACGCCTCCTCGTCAACCGTCTCCTCCTCCTGAGCTCGGCCTGACGAGCTTTCCTCCTCTTCCTCCGGCTAAGATTGCCATGGCAACGGTACATGCTGCTAACGGCAACGTCAAGGTGACCAAGTCTCTCTTTTTGTCTGACTCTCAACACACACACACACACACACACCTTTTGACTCTGCAACAGTCTCATCTTGTAGTTTTAAACCCAGACTGTATGAGCCCAGGACTTTGGTCTCTCTCTTGTTTCCTGTTCTTCAGATTCCAGTCAAAACCAGCAGCCTGTGTGAATCGGTGCCAACAAAGTCTCAGGAGCCCCAACCGATCTCCGAGCAGTAAGTAACTCTGAGACAGCAGCTGGACGATGATTTACCTCTGCATTAGACTCTGCATCTGGCTACTTCTATTTTTGCATTCTCTCACTGACACGATCACATCCACAGCACAAGCTTCTTTGATGTGTTGTTCTTTCTTTTGCTCGCCTCGCCCGCAACATATTTCCCGTGTAGACTTTCATCAGTTTCCCAGTTGTCACGGGGCCAGCCTGCCGGGAGCTGTGTGTAGTGAGTGTGTTCTGCTCGTCCCTGCAGGAATGTGGAGGAGCGTGCGGAGACGACCGGCGAGGCCAGACCAGCTCAGCTTACACAGGAACCAGTCGCAGTAAGACCTGTTCATGGTGTTGAAGTGTTTCTTCTATTTTCATTTGAGAACCACTCTGCTTGAAGTAGCAGATTTCAGTCTGAACTGTATTGTTGGCGGTGTGTTTTTAAACACCTTGGAGTTGAACTGAAGCATCAAAGAAAGGATTCCGGTACATTTAATAGTAATAATCAGATTTACTGTATGTTACATTTTGACCTCTGACCTTATGTAAGATTCTTTATGAGTATAAAAAATAGGACAAATATGAAATAACAACTGTTATCTTGTGAAATTTACAAGCATGTGCCCTGTTGGTTTTGGAGCTTGAAGCCAAAAATAATGGAAAGGTCAGATGATGACAAGGTAAAAGTCCTCTCTGGCCCCAGTGTGTTGATAGAGAGGATCATTAGATATCAGATCTGTTTGATGAGCACTGTGTTTGAAAGGCATTCATGTGCAGGAGAGGAAAGGTGCGAGAGCCTCTGACACCATCTTGTTCTCTGATTGGCCAGGAGTCCAAGAGGCCGAGCTACGCCCAGATCTGCCAGAGAATATCGTCCAATGAGCCGGTGCCACCCGCCGACCTCGCCCCTTCAGAGGCAGCGCAGGTCCCAAGTTTTCCGGGCCAGGCATCCAAACCAGATGGGTTGCCACAGTAGTCAAATTGGGTGGGGGGGGGGGGGGGGGGCAATTCCTTTGTCTTCTGGGTGTGATATAAGCTGAAATCATTGTACTGTGTCTTATCACACAAACCTGCTGCACGTTTTCTGTGAGTAATAGTCTGTGTGTAGATAGGGTGTGGCATCAACCAAACCAAGCCTTTAAATCAACTAGAGTTAGGTCTGGATAGGGGGGGGGGGGGGACTGCTGGTGGTTGGTTCGGGACAGGATGAGCTCGTGTTGGTCTGAGGTCGCCAACCTCTCAGGATGTTTATGCCAGTTTTTAGAGCGGAAGCTGGAAATTATCTGTAAATGTTGATCTGCAACTTTACGTTTTTAGTTTTATTTCTTGGTTTGTAGTTCAGATGAGTTTGAGAACCAGGTTCTGATTTGGTCTTGTTTTGCTGATGGCTCTTCTTTTCCTGCCGTGGTGTGTGTGTGTGTGTGGTGTGTGTGTGTGTGTGTGTGTGTGTGTGTGTGTGTGTGTGTGTGTGTGTGTGTGTGTGGTGTGTGTGTGTGTGTGTGTGTGTGTGTGTGTGTGTGTGTGGTGTGTGTGTTTTTTCTCTGTACAGGATGTTCCACCATGAGTTTATTATATATGAGTTTATTATTTTTCATACATCTGTGTTATTCTTTAGTCTACAGGGCCGCTGTGGGCACACATGATGCTGTTTCATTAAATATTAGCACTAGTCACCAAGTTTGTTTCCCTTGGCAGACGCTGGTGTGTATCCCAGTGTGTACTAGTGAGTTCTGGTAGGATCCGACCTGTCTTGATTTGATCTTGGAATCAAATTGAACTTACAAAGCACTGAATATCTCCACCTTGTCTCTGCACGACTTTTTAATTTCATTTTAAATTTAATTTAAGTCCTATTTTTATTTTACGTTGGATCTGAGTGTGTTTTGTGTGTTAAATCTTTAGTCTCTCCTGTGTTAAGTGTACCGCCGTGTCACAGCGTCCAGTGTTTTGGACACAGGGAGGCTCGGTTCAGGTCTGGCTGGGTGGAGCCGTTACTCAGTGTCTGTAGACGAGCTGCGTTTCAGCACCGCCATCTTGAGCTGCACTGATTCCAACGGTCCTTTGTTTAAAATACACAATTTTAAATGTAAAACAGTTGTCCTGGAGAAAGAGCAGGCGTAGTTGTGGCACGTGTTACTTTGTCTGTACAGATGTACATATTACTGAACAAATATTAAAGTGCCTTTCAAGTTAAAATGATTACTTTGTGTTTTTATATATGTTGATTCAAAGCTAATCAGTCTGATTAATCCAAGCTTGTCTTCACCAGACCAATGCTGTTTTTCTTCATTTAAGCTTTAGCATCTTTCACAACATCCTCCGCTGGGAACTTCTGCTGCAGCATCACACACACACACACCAATGTCTTCTGTCTCTTGGTTGTGGTTCCATCTTAAAACCAGCAGATGGCAGATGAGTCCCATTAGAGCAGGCACTTCTCCATTACGTGGCCCCAGAACTTCTTATTAAGGATGATTTGATTCCTGGAAGGCTAGAGGCCTAATGAATGGGATGAATAATACTAATGAAATACACTGTGTTAGAGGGACAAAACGATGATCACGTATATGTGTCACTGCCACATTAGGCTCGGTCCATCATACTGGACTCAATTAAAAGGCTACTTGACCTTTTGATATTAATAACATTGTTTGTTGATGTTAAATTTCCACATGCAGATGTTGAATAAAGAATGACCACATTTAAAGGCAAAGGCCAGAGCAATGGAGAAGACGGGCAATCTGTGAAACGGGAGGACGTCACTGACCCAACCCGCCTAATTAATACAGCCGGGCAAACCGCGTTTGGCTTCGACAGATAAGATAAATCTGCGGTGTTCAGGTCTGTCTCGTATCCAAATTAAAATGGGTCACAAACTTTGCATTCTGTCTGTTTTGACATAATTTCCTCTGGCTACATACAGCAGGAAGTTGGACAAAATTAAGTCCACGTTCGCGTTCCCGTCTGTGAACATTTATATAAGTAGAACATATTTGAAAAGATCTATTTTCTTCTGTGGTTGCAGGCTTTAATGTTTGCAACAGTAGATTGTGTTTAAAGGAATACTTCACGCCGTCAAAATGATCATTTGTATATTGTGTTACCTTGAATTCTGGAAGAAAACTCAGTTTTTCTCGCACGCTGCCACGGTGAACAAAGAATTGAATTCTAATTTTAATCTGTTTATTAATCCCCAATGGGGAAATTACAATTTACACTCTGTGTCCACACTTGTTAGTAGTCACACACACACACACACACACACACACACACACACACACACACACACACACACACACACACACACACACACTAATGGAGAGATGTCAGAGTGAGTTGCCAGCCGAACCAGCGCCCTGAGCGGGTGGGGGGGTACGGTGCCTTGCTCAACAGCACCTGGCAGTGCCCAGGAGGTGAAGTGGCACCTCTCCAGCCACCAACTCCCTTCTTTTTTTGGTCCATACGAGGACTTGAACCAGTGACCCTCCGGTTCCCGACCCAACTCCCTTTGGACTGAGCTGCTGCCCCCCCCCGAAGTAATCACAGCACCTGATTCCTTCAATGCATCAAGACTTCTTCGTTTTTGGGCTTCTTTATTCACCATTTTTGAGGGTAAAGTATTCCTTGATGCTAATTGAAAAGGTATTTTAAAAAATTAAGGAAATTCCGTCTGCTGATGAAGGCCACAGGTTGTGGTTAAAAGCCTTTGTAAAAACAAAATGAGGTAGTGCTCGTAGGTATGAGGTGTGCTGAGGTTTCCAACAAGGAATCTACACCAGGGACTATTTTCATCGCTGATTAACCTGTAGATTATTTTCATAATTTGATTAATTGATTAGTTATTTGCTCTATTTAAAAAAAAAAAGCGGCTCGTTTTGTCCACAACTGAAAGATAATCAGTTCACTGTCACAGATGAGAGAAGAAACTAGAAGATATTCACATTTAACAAGCTGCAATCACAGAATTGTGACAAATGAATCGATCGTCAAAGTAACTAATTGATTAATCTTCACAGCTCCCAACTTAAAAAAAAAACTAAAGAAAAACACTTTTTTTTAAAACTCCCTGTCCCAAACTGTTACAAAAAAAAAAAAAAAAAAATCCCACAAAATATGATTTTGATAAAATAAACCGAGTAAATGAAAAAAATACTATTACATTTTTAACCCTTGAGTTGTCTTCCCGTTAACCATGAACTTGTCCTTCCCGGTGAAAATTGAAAATGAATATTTTTGGGGGCTTTTCCACTGTTTTTGTTGCTTTTTCTGATTTATTTGTCACTTTTTCCAGCTCTTGGTTTAAAAAAAACAACAACAAAAAACAGGTTTTTTTTTCTTATTCTTGGAATTCATGGTCAACAAACCTCATTTACATGAAATTATACATCCGTTTTTTAGTTAAAAAGGCAGAAATTATGAATTATTTTTGACTAATAGTTGAGATCAGAGGATGTTGAGTGGATCTCAGATGGGTAGATGTCAAAGTTTAGTCCGGATCCTGTTTGGAAACCATTAAACAAAATAATTCAAATGCTAAAAGACTAAATAAAAAAAATAAAAAATTAAATGAAAGTAAGGTTGTATGGAATCATCCATGTTAGTTTTGGGCAATTTGGTTGAAAGAAATCCATATTTCCGGTATAAAACACTTAGAAACGGGTCAATTTGACCCGAGGACACCACGAGGGTTAAAGAAGCGAAATTGATACTGAAGCTTTTTAACTTTGTATTTTTTCTTTCTTTTTAAAGATGATTTTTTGGGCATTTTCTGCCTTTTACTTTTTGACAGGACAGCTGAAGACATGAGAGGGGGGAGAGGGGGGGGGGGGGGAATGACATGCAGCAAAGAGCCGCAGGGCGGAGTCGAACCCGCGGCTGCTGCGTCGAGGACTGAGCCACCCTGGCGCCCTAATTTTGTATTTTTAAAATGCAATATTTAAAGATAATTAAACCAAATGTTTGGGGGAATGCATGAGATAAGAGCAAAATAATTAAATCTTGAGTCAAATGAATACAGAGTATGTCGTTCGTAGTGTTTCAGGTGGAAAACTACACCGTCACTGTTGATTGTAGGTGTGGTTGCGCGCGGCGTCGGCGGCGGCGGCGCCCCCTGCCGGTGATGACCGCCACCGCCACCGCCTCCGCCTCCTTCCTCCGTAGAGTCACGTGACACCAGCGGCAAGAAGCTGTAAACGGCTGCGCGAGCCTCCTCCTCCTCCTCATCATCACTACCACCACCACCATCATCACAACCACCGCAACAAGCAGCGTAGAGAGCCGACCGAGCAACCGGGATCTTTACCGATTCGAGGAGCCGGGCGCCATGGCGGGCCCCCGTTAAAAAACGAGACCCAGATTTATCTCTCTCTTTGTTCTCCCTCGACGCCTCCGTAGTGTTTCCGCGCCTTCGCCGAGGAGGGGCCGCCGAGGAGAAGCTCTCCCTTACCGAGCGAAGGAGGAGGCGTTACGGGGTTACGGTAGAAGCAGCAGCGGCGGCGGCGGCGGCGGCGAAGGCGGCAGCGGCGAAGGCGAAGGCGAAGGCGGCAGCAGTTGAACCGGGGAGGAGGTGTTTTTTTTATACGGAACAAGCCGAATGGCGGACCGTGAGGCGTCGCCGATACCGTTGGAGATCCGAGCCCGGCTCGCGGAGCTGGAGCTCGAGCTGTCAGAGGGTAAGACATGATTTTTTTTTTTTTAAATGGGGCGATAAAAAGCCTCATTCCTTCCCCCTCCTATTACCCCTCGTTATCCCGTTATCTCACCACCATCACCATCATTACCATCATCCACACCGGGAGCCTACCTACTAACGGAATCTAACCGTTCATTCCTGCGGCCCCCTCCTCTTCCTCCTCTTCCTCCTCCCGGTTTCCTCCCGCTCCTCCCATCCAGATGTTTGTCAGCCAGGGACCGGCCTGGCTAGCTCTGTGCATCCGGCAAAGGATGAGGGCAGAGCGGGAACACTGCGGGATTCGGCCGCTGCTCTTTGTCTCCGCGGCGGTACCGTTTAAAACACACACACACACCACGCGCGTGCACACACACACACACACACACACACACACACACACACACACACACCATACGACCGGGTGCCCGTTCCGGGTGTGAAAACCAACCCGTTGTTTGACCTTGAGATGTTGACAATCATCTTACCTGTGTGTGCGTTCGCTTGTGTGTGTGTGTGTGTGTGTATGTTTGCTTGTGCTTGCGTGTTAGTGTTTGTCTGACTGTGTGTGTGTGTGTGTGTGTGTGTGTGTGTGCGTGTATGGGGGGGGGGGGGGGGGGGGCACAATAGCATTGCGATGCAACGCTGCGTGACAGCGCACACAGAGGGGCAGTTTGGCTTTTGATGCCTGTGATCTCAGCCTCCTGCCTCCGTGGTTTTGGGCCTGCAAAATAATGAGAGGATACTTTGGAATATTTTTTCACCCCCACCCCCTCTCACCCTCACCCTCACCCTTTTTCCTCTCTTTCCTTCCATGCACAGATACAAACTCTCTCTTCCTATGGGCCATTGAATCTCAATCACAGCAATCCAGCCTGCTGTTTCTCCTTCTCCTATAAGATAATACTTTCTCCTATATAACCCATCTCCGATACGAACATGGCATTTCTGCCTTATATAATGGAGATGGCATATTTTATTCATACAGGCTTGCAGAAGGCCTACATAGTGAGGGAGAAAACCTAGATCCATGCTGGATGTGAGCCACCCTGTTGCCTGAAATGTCCACTTAATGTGGATTCACGTGTGCTATATTCATTATGCACCGAGATTTGTGTAATTGTGATCTGTCGCGGCAAACCCGGGGTTAATTATGTTGCTTTGCAGCAAAAAATCCTATATTGTGAGGTTGAAGGTTTTGATGGGGGACGTAGAATCAGCTTCACTCATCTGTCACTACTGTCAGGTCTGCAGCGAAAGCTGCCTCACCTGCAGCGATGTGCAGCTGAAACTACAGCCTGTGTCTCCAGGTTAACGTAGAACAGATGCGGTTTCAGGGTGTAAATTCTGGGGCAAACGTTGAATAATTTAGCACGAAAAAGGGGGTTACATTGACACGTAGAGACACGCTGGAATCTGTGTGCCTTCATCCCCCAAAAACAGCAGCACGCGTCTTTGAAATCCCCCGAGAGCAGTCACACCTCAACACATCAAACTGTCCCTTTTCCTTCTGATCAGTCTCGTCGTTTATGAAAGCCTTTATTTTCTCTCACTGCAGCGACACACACACACACACACACACACACACCACACACACACACACACACACACACACACACACACACACAGAGGTACGACTGTGGCAGCTGCAGGCCTATCGGAGCTCCTAATCCAGCCGAGAGTGTTTATCAGAGCAGAACCTGCTGCTAGCAGATGTTATTAATGATGGAAGCGGCGGGAGGAAGTGGAAACGTCACGGCCGGACGTCAGACAGAATAAAACACTCCACACATCCAGGGTTGTGTGTGTGTAGGACTGGCAGGGCTATTGGTGGATCACAGTGGGATGAAGCCTGACAGGTGTGTGTGTGGGTGTGTGTGTGTGTGTGTGTGTGTGTGTGTGTGTCAGTCAGAGAGTGTTTGAATGTGTCCTGGTTTGTGTTTGGTCATTACAAAATAAGAGCATGGTGAGCAGTAGTTGAGGCATCTTTATATCAACATCAATATATCGATATTATATCGGCATCAGTACATGAGACTAGATGTCGTCTTAAATTTTGGATCTCGTAATATCGTGATATAAAACAAGTGTTGTTTTCATGGTTTTACAGTAGAAGGGATGTTTTCTGAATTTTACCAGACGGTTCTAGCTGTTTAGCAGCATTATATCCACTTCATTGATTATTTATCTAAAATCAGTTTGTGTAAGTTTTTTTGTGAAAGCATCAAAAGTCAAACCTACAATATTGACATTGATGGTCAAAAATATCGCAATATTTGATTTTTGATTTGAAAATCATCTCCAGTTTCTCAAACGTGAATATTTGCTTGTTTTTTTTATAATAGTATTTAAACAGTGAAAATGTTGGATTGTTAATGCAAAATTAATTTGCAGATTCATTGGTAGCAGTGCGCCTGCACAACAACTTCAGGTACTCGGATTAAGCTGGGAATTACTAAACCCAGGGTTTTCACACCACGATAACAAGGATATTTTAAATGAAAGCGGTAATTGTTATCGTAAACATTGTTATCGTGGTTTACCGGCGATCGTTACCTCCTTATTGTTTACTTAAGTAAACATTTCAGCACTAGTTCAATCGACTGATAAGAGGGAAGATCCTATAACTCAACAAACAAGACATCTGGCAAGGAAGAAAAACAGGTATTCTCCAACATTAACAAGGTTCTCAATCCACACAGACCTCTGGGTTTAAACAGGCAGAGTGTCTGAGGACTGGCATTGAAATGCAGAGAAATGAACCCCAGGCAACAATTTCCTGTCAGATGACGGGTTGGAACTTTTTTTATATTCGTCGTCTTTGAGAAGACGAGCCGACACTCCACCTGTTTATTAGATAAAGTCAGCAATCAGCTGAGCTCTGGCAGATAAGCCTCTCTCCCGCTCGCTCGCTTAGTGTCGCCGAAATCACATCATCTCCGCCGTGTCGCCGTGACCTCCGGGCATTAAGGCGCTGTTCGCCGGCGTTTCGGGGCATTTAGCTTAGCGCCATTATTCAGAGTGACTTGCAGATGGGACAAACGGAGCTCTCAATGGACTTGTTGGATGATAGCGGGAGAGAATCTGGGAGCTTTCAGACTCTTTAACAGACCCTGGTGGTTCAGTAGCTGTCAAACCCCAGTGCTGAGATGTCCACCAGACCTTAAAGTACCCGTTAGAGTCTTTCACGAGGAAGCTGTGGTGCCCTGTGCTGTGTTTAATGTCCTCCGGAGATGGTCAAGTGAAGCCTCATGAACCAGTGTAGCCCACTACATGGCGCTCTCTGTTTTACCAAGTGTTGAGAATACACTCGATTGCAACGCCTCCGGCCTTCCTCTTAAAACCAGGAGCGCCATCTAGTGGGCTCAGGAAATAAAGACACTGGTTCATGAAGCTTCATTTGGCCATCACTACGCTGGAGTTTTCTGGTTGTGCACGTTGACTGGAAAAAGAATGGAAGTAGCATCAGTGACGTCACCTGTTGGTTTGGAAACTGCCGTTTTGAAGCCTGGAGTTTGCGTTTTGGCTGTCGCCATCTTGGTAGTTTTGAGCCAAAAGTGACCATATTTGGACAAAAGCTGAGCTGGTGAGGATGACGCGGCTAAGTAAGTGTTGTTTATTGGTTTCATTGCCGCTAAGCTCAACGCTAAAAAAAGGAAAAGTTGGTGATTTTCAACCCTTTTGAAAGTTTTGACGACGTGTAAAGACAGACCTCCGGTCCGGATACCGGTGCTGTTCATCTGCATGTAGGTCACTATAGAAAATATCAGACTTTCCCTTAAATTACCAGCTAACGCCAGCTGAACAAGACCTTTTCAGACGAGCAAATCTTCCATTTGCCTGAAAGTGAAAACACAAAGTGACGGGGTCAACGTTTGAGATGAAAACACAGACAACAGCCAAAAACAAGTTCTAATTTATTGTCCACAGTGTTAGCACGGTTAGCATTGCTAAGCCTCTGTCCTGATTGACAGGTCAGCGTTTAGCCACCCCCCTAAAGCATCCCCGGCTTAATGGTCTGTTTTGAAATAAAAGGGACCATCATTTACAACACGAACATCATGCTGTATTGAAGAAGACTTGAAACTAGCAATTGAGGCCATAAAGTCGTTTACTGAGGTAATAAATCAAGAAAGAAGAAGGCTCATTTTCTCTTAGACGTCTATAGAAAACGGTTATTTTTGGAGCCAGTGGAGTCCCCGACTGCTGGAGTTTAGATAGAGTTCAGTGGCTTCTCGTTTTCAACCCATGCTGAGGCATTGTGTGTGTGTGGGTGTGTGTGTGTGCAGTGTGTGTGAGGTGTCTCTGACCAGGAGAAACAAAGGCCCTGTTTTACACGTACATGGTTATTATTTTTTAACACGCAAACAGAGAATTTGCATCTGAAAACGAGTCTTTGTAAAATCTCCGGCCTGAGTGGAGATTTATGAACTCTTGATTTGCACGTTTGCATGTAAGCTGAGACAAACGGAGCTTTAAGCAGCTGAGGAAGTGAGGAAGAGAAGAGAGAGGAGGTGATTCGTTGCTGATGTTGTTCTTTTTCGGGATTCTGATTGGCTAATGTGGGCTTGAGCTTCTCGTCACACTGCCCCCTACAGGTTTGGCACGCTCTTAACGGCATACGGTGGCTTGCATAAGTTCATACACCCATGCTGAAGTTATTTAAAAAAAGGAATAAAAAAACATCTTTTGGAAATGCCATAACTCAGAAAATGTAGGAAAATCCAACATTTTAAGGACAGCAGTTTTCTTTGTGAATGAATAATGTATTGTACATAAATAAATGTTCTTTCTTAAAATACAGGGGCATAAGTATACACCCCCCTATGTTAAAATATAGGGGGCATAAGTATACGCCCCCTATGTTAAAATACAGGAGCATAAGTATACACCCCCCTATGTTAAAATACAGGAGCATAAGTATACACCCCCCTATGTTAAAATACAGGAGCATAAGTATACACCCCCCTATGTTAAAATACAGGGGCATAAGTATACACCCCCCTATGTTAAAATACAGGGGCATAAGTATACACCCCCCTATGTTAAAATACAGGGGGCATAAGTATACACCCCCCTATGTTAAAATACAGGGGGCATAAGTATACGCCCCCCTATGTTAAAATACAGGGGCATAAGGATACACCCCCCTATGTTAAAATACAGGGGCATAAGTATACACCCCCTATGTTAAAATACAGGGGCATAAGGATACACCCCCCTATGTTAAAATACAGGGGCATAAGTATACACCCCCCTATGTTAAAATACAGAGGCATAAGTATACACCCCCCATGTTAAAATACAGAGGCATAAGTATACACCCCCCTATGTTAAAATACAGGGGCATAAGTATACACCCCCTATGTTAAAATACAGAGGCATAAGTATACACCCCCCTATGTTAAAATACAGGGGGCATAAGTATACACCCCCCTATGTTAAATTCCCATAGAGGCAGCCAGATTTTTATTAATAAAGGCCAGTTATTTCATGGATCAAGATACTGTGCATCCTGATAAAGTTCCCTTGGCCTTTGGAATTAAAAACCCCCCCATCATCATCACATACCCTTCACCATAGGTCTAGGTATATAAAGAAAATTGGTGTCCTTAAAAGGTTGGATTTTCCTAAATGTTTTTAATTAAGGCGTTAAGCTCATATTCCAAAAGAGGTTTTTTTATTCCGCTTTTTAATCAACTTTAGCCCAGGTGTGTGAACTTATGCAAGCCACTGTATGTACACGTGTACGTGTAAATAAACACTTTTCTGAAAACTGACAGCTGTGCACGATGTTAGTCTTGAAAACAGAGAGGTAGAAAAAATGTCCGTTTATTAAAATAAACATGTTAACGTAGCACAAGAGGAACTGATTTGAAAAAGAGGGAATATCCACACATTTAATCAACAAAGTGCTGCTATTAGGTGTGAAACTGACGCTACATTTGACCTCCTCTGCTAAATATTTCACATCACACCAAAGCTTCTTTTTTTTCTGTACTAAATATTTATCAGTCACAATAGTCGATTGTGGTGTTTCACTTACAAATTCTTGCAGATTTGAGAAAACACAGTATTGCGAGTTTCTTCTATTTCCGACACAAACCAAGCGTGCAGCTCTAGTTGTTGTGGTCGTGTGCATGCAGACATACAGCAACATCTGTGGCCTGAGGCCGAGTATTTCAGGTCAGCGTAGCCCTGTTTATTTGGATCTGCAGTGCCTCACACTGCAAAAAAAACAGCTACGCTACCAGGGATGGCCATGAATAATCTCTGATTAATTATTCTACGTTGTTGTTTAGTCAAAGGGATATTTCACCGTTGGAAAGATGAATATATCTCTAAATTGGGTCACTTATGCAGTAGAAATGTGATTTTTTTTTTTTTTTTTTTACTTCCCCGTAATTAGTGCCTTCTAGGGCGAGAAAAGCCAGAAAATGTGTTTTTGGCTCATGTGGATGAAAGACACCAAATCCCAGAATGCACCCAAGCCACGCCTATCATTTCCATACATAGACAGACAGGCGAGGCATTCAACTCAACTCTAGTGTGTTTCATTGTCGTTTCAACCATATCCCAAGACAACGTTTCACCGTGGCTCAAGTTGTGTTACACATTAGAAAAATATAAAAACGACATTGTATGAAAACGAGATATGAACTAGCCTCAGCTAGTGCACATGCATTATAGGCTCCATAAAGTTCAGCTAACGCAATGGTAGCATTAGCGCTTGGAGTGATGTAAACAAAGCCGTGAATGTGCGTGTAATGTTGAATGGTCGGCATTTAACAGTCACATGCTCCACCAGCAGTTAGCAGTAGCTGGATTCAAGCCCGTCCCCCCCCCCCCCCCCTCCCTCCCCCACCCCAATTCTGCACCAGTCTATGTCCATGATAACACAGCCCACCTCCACGAGTCCTACCTGACAGAGCAGCATCAGCTCAGAAGGCTAGCAGGCCTGGTAGCTAGATAGCGGAGTCAGCTACACTGTTGTGTAGCTCGCGTAGTGTGGCCAGTGTTACTTCTGTAATAACGTTTCCTTGCATATTCTCCGATCTGTACCTGTGTATCCTGGTGGGACACGTGCGGTAGTTTGAACGCACGTAATTGTTGTAAATGTTGCTGAAATAGAGATAGCAGCCTGTAGCTTAGCTCCAAAATGGCCGACACTCGACTCACGTCGGCTCCAACCCCCTTTAGGCGGGTTGAAAACATGCAGAACTAGCTGGCTTGTAGTTCACTGCCTCTGGCAAAAATGCCTCAGGTGACACAAAACAACGAGTTTTATTCCTCCAGACACACAATATGTCCCCCTGGTCTTAGGGGGACATGAGGGACTGATGCACGGTCATTTAAAAACACTACCGGGTTTCCACTGACACAAAGCTCAATCATTGAAGTGTCCCTTTAAGTTGATTTTGCCTCATGAATGAAACCATTACAGAGCTGCTGTAAATTGTAGTTTTAGTCAGTGTTGTTGGGGAAGAAGTTCCTATAAAATGAGATGTTTTATCAGTAATAATACCTGAAATCTGGAAGCATGTGATAAGAGCAACAGCGTAGATATAGTGAGTTAATACATAGTCGTGTTATAGA
The DNA here is from genome assembly GCF_008692095.1 of Etheostoma spectabile. Taxonomy (NCBI): domain Eukaryota; kingdom Metazoa; phylum Chordata; class Actinopteri; order Perciformes; family Percidae; genus Etheostoma; species Etheostoma spectabile. Next base: position 4,104,466 of record NC_045754.1, read on the forward strand.
GTCAGTGTATATAGAAGGGATCTGTTTTTGTGGTGCTCTGCTGTTCTTCTAAGCAGTTTAGAGCTCAGTGGGTCTGTGGATTTATTTAAAGCTGTGTCTAGTTTCATCCTCAACATCTGTCCCGACCTGAAAGTGGCAACATCCGAGATTTTAGCCTAAAGCTCCAACGATCCGTCAATTTTCACAATCATGTTACTGTTCTTTTGTCATTTATCATACCGTATTATCAAATAGGCCTAACATTCTCTGGTTTTAGCTTTTTAAAATGTGAGAATTTGCTGATTTTCTCTGTTTTATACTGCGGGGAATGAAGTAACTTTGGGTTTTTGGACAAACAATGACGTGTGAAGATGTCAGGTTGGGCTGGAATTTGGGATCGCCATTTTTCACTCTCACTTCTGAAGCTTTATAGAGGAAAAAATATATATGATATGTATAGAAATGATCATTGCTTTCAAAATGAATAAAAAACAGCAGCAGGAAGTCGGACCAGTCAGTGGGTTTTTGGGAGAGGTTTAGATCATTAAACTGGGTTTTTGAACCTAAAATCCAACTCTTTTCTGCTGCTGTATGAGGCTCGTTTTGTTTCGTCTGATTCTTTTAATACTAGTGCTCGAGTTTCAGTACTGATATCTCAGTCTGAAGAACATAAGCATGTTTTCAGTAGACAAAAGAAGTTCTCCGATGTCAGATTTCCTCTAAAAACAATCAGCTGTGCAAGAACCTTGCCTAAATGAAACAGTCTAAATATTTTGATTTATAGCTATGATAAAATTTTTACCAAGACTTGAAATATGATAAGACATTTGACGCCAACGTTTGTTAATTTTTCCTTCACAGCGCTGCGGAGGGGGGGGGGGGTCTGTTCTAGCCATAGACTGCATAGCGGTCTATGGTTCTAGCCTGACGTGGTCACACTCAGATTCTAGTCAGGATATGAGTCTTGGGTGGTAGAGCAACACCTCGGTGCAGTATCGCGATATTTTCAGTGGCAATACTGTATCACACAGACGCCAAGTATCGATTTTTTATTATATATTACATATGTGTTGGTCAGTTTTTCCCATTTGCAGAAATAACATTGAAATGACATGACTCAAAAAGAGAAATTAATCATTTTAGATGAAACAGATGTTGACAGATTTTCCTTTTGGGGACATTATTTGAAATTGGGAAAAATTAGATGTTGGAAAAAGGTTATGAATTGCAATATATTGCAATATGTTTATTATATATTAATATATATCAGTCAGCACCAGATAAGTATTAAGGTGTAAAACCTGTTATTGCGGCTGTAAGCAGTCCAGAAGAGTGCTGCTGCGAGGGACTAAACCCTGAGAGATGCACACATGTGACGGGCTCGTGATCATATTGCAATGATTTTTATTTTTCTTCTCCTTCCATATGTACAATACCCTAAGCACTGTTGTTGCCTAATGTAATCGTTACCTGGTGAGTAGAAATAATTGCGTAATACTGCGTGCACAGGTGACGCAAACAAACATATCACCTCCGCTCAAACCGTCACGAAAACGCCCACCGCCTACAACATGGGTCTCAAACTCGCGGCCCGGGGGCCAATTGCGGCCCGCGGGATGATATTTTGTGGCCCCCTACTTGACATCAAAGTTAAGTGTTAGTGCGGCCCGCGCGTTCTGAAACTTTTTGTCATTGTGCATGTCACTTATGGGCTACCGTAGTCTCGTGACAGCGGTGTAACCGTTGTCAAGCTAGCTAAGTACCCTTTGTGGCAAATGCCTGAGGTTTGACAATGTGATGTCTGTTGTTGTGAAATGCACCAACCATATCAGATCTAGGGGCTTAAAGCAACGGCAGTTCCGCGCCCTTTTTTGAGGAAATAGAGGGTTTTTTTGGAATACTTAATGCGGCCCAGCTAAACCCAGACTCTACTTCCAGCGGCCCCCAAGTAAATTGAGTTTGAGACCCCTGGCCTACAATATCAGCGCATAGCACAATAATCAATAAATGAGACCATGAACAACATAATGTGTCTTATTGGTCGTTAATTTAGGCAAAATTTGTTAGAACAAGGGAGAGAACACAAACCGTGTGTTTCTGGTTTAAACTTGGAAGCGGAGCGCTGACAGCTCAGCGAGCGGCGCAGCGTCGCTGTGTTATCGAACAGAGCAGCTGTCAGTCATTTGTTCGCGATGACGTCTGTAAAACCTCGACTGACTGCAGTCAACACAACTCAGCGGTGGGTGTGTTGTATAATGTGACTGTTGAAGTGAGAAAACTTAGATCAGGAGCTTTGATTTTACATAACTTAGTCAACAATCGGTAAAAAAAAAAAAAGGACTCCTTAACAACTCTAAAGGGCCGTCCACGCTAAGACCAATACATATGTCTCTATATATATATATATATATATATATATATATATATATATATATATATATATATATATAGAGACATAACTATACTGATGTGAGCATTCACGCTGCTGAGCGACAGCGTTCTGCAAACAGCAACGCCAAGCACGCACGGCACGCTCCAGCTAAAAACACAAACAGCAGACGTTGCAACGGGAATGTCTGTAGTAATATAATGTGTATTTGTGAATTTGGTACATTTTATCAGCCAAAAAGTCTGAGGATGAGAGCGTGCGGGGTGATGTCAGAGCTGTGCAGAGCACCGGAATAAAGACACAGACATCTAAAACTCAGGATTCACTCTCTGTGGTTTCTGTGACACTAGAAATACTTTTAAAGTAGTGATGTTTAGAAACACAACAATACGCAGAGCTTGAGAATCATATCCCCACCGATGGGAGAAATCACACCACTGTCCACAACTGTGTGAAACAAAGTTGCATAGTTCTAATATTTCTAAAAGAATTGTTTCAAAAAACACAAAATGATATGAAAGACGTCGTTTTTTGTCATTTTCTTTCCGTACAGTAGTGCTAAATATTGCTAAAATAATTTGTGGAATTACAGCATCTACTTCCTTGCAGCGGCAGACTTTTTATTATCGTTCCTAACAATAAAATTAGATTAATACTCTGTAGTCGAAAAGTCTCCTTTTAGTCTCCTTTTAGTCTCCTTTTAGTCTCCTTTTAGTCTCCTTTTAGTCTCCTTTTTGCCGCCTTTTAGTCTCCTTTTGGCCGCCTTTTAGTCTCCTTTTAGTCTCCTTTTGGCCGCCTTTTAGTCTCCTTTTAGTCTCCTTTTAGTCTCCTTTTAGTCTCCTTTTAGTCTCCTTTTAGTCTCCTTTTTGCCGCCTTTTAGTCTCCTTTTGGCCGCCTTTTAGTCTCCTTTTGGCCGCCTTTTAGTCTCCTTTTAGTCTCCTTTTAGTCTCCTTTTGGCCGCCTTTTAGTCTCCTTTTAGTCTCCTTTTGGCCGCCTTTTAGTCATCTTTTTGTCGCCTTTTTTTGTCCGGATGTCCGTCCCCGTCCTCTGTCTCTGTGTTGGCGCTCAAACCTGCGGCTGATTTCTGAGGACTATGGTTACCTGGTCCTCAGATCTCTGCAGGGTAAATCCAGACCGCTAGCTAGACTATCTGTCCATTCTGAGGACTATGGTTACCTGGTCCTCAGGTCTCTGCAGGATAAATCCAGACAGCTAGCTAGACTATCTGTCCAATCTGAGGACTATGGTTACCTGGTCCTCAGGTCTCTGCAGGGTCAATCCAGACAGCTAGCTAGACTATCTGTCCAATCTGAGGACTATGGTTACCTTAAATTTTAATTTGGAATAAACCTGTTTTCATTAATGAACCATTTAGTCTACAAAATATGGGAAAAGTGGTGAAATATCAGACTTCTCTTGTATTAATGTCTTATACTGTGTATAACCAACATCCAAAAGGAAAAGAAATTCAATTCATAACATTTTTTTTAGAGGCTGACACAAGCAAATATTTTTGTATGTTTGCTTGATGAATTAACAGAACTGTGTCAGTGAACGCATCGCACAAAAGAGCAAAATCAAGACATCATTCAAGAAAATCCTGACTATCTCTTGTGTGACTGTGTGTGTTTGAATGCGACAGTCGAACCTTTTAATCAGATCAAAGTGGGAGAGACGATTAGGTGATTAGGTGTTCAACTGAAAATTGGGTCTAATTTTGATAATTGATGAACATGAAGTGTCATTTATTGAGCGTAAACTGGTTCTTAGCCTCAGAAAGCAGAGAGCAGGCGGCTCGTAGGGCCGCGACAACTGATTATTCTCGTATTGATTGATTGATTAATGGTTTACGCTGTAATGTGTCAAAAATAAAAACAAATATGCATCACAAGTTATCACAACCCACCGTGATTAGGCATCAAACTACTTATTTGTACTAAAAAGATTCAGAAAAAAAGATAAAACAAGCAGCAAATGTTCTGTTATCCACTTAAAAATGATCTTGAATAATTATCAAAATGGTTATTGATACTTTTATGTGGCTTTACTGGTTGCTTAAAACTCTTTTTGTGCAGGGATGCAACTTAAAGATGTCATTTTAGGCTGCAATATCTGGAGGTGGGTATTTATTCTATCAATATCCTTCGCCTTTGGAGAGCTAATTATCAATAGCATAGCGGCAGCGATTAGTCTTTTAATCGATTAGTTGGTTGTCAGAAAAATAACCAACAATTTTGATCATAGATGAATAACTTTTAAGCAAAATACTTGCTGTTTTTAAGCCGTTTAACCTAAAGCTTGGTTGAGATTGAGTGAATGAGTGGCTCTGTTGTGGACACATGCGTTGTAGACAGTGCTAGTGGACGCTCCGATGTCCACACGGGTCTCTGCATGTGAGTGTGGTGACAGCCTAAGGTCCCAACCCATGACGCATTCTTCATAGTGCGTGTGTGTGTGTGTGTGTGTGTGCGTGTGTGTGTGTGTGTGTGTGTATGCCTGCTGGAGGTAGATTTGGTTACCGTGGAGTCTTTGTGGGCGGACTGGCTGTTTACGATGAAGTGATAAGAAAGAGAGAGAGAGAGAGATGAAATAAAAGCAGGATGTTGAGGAAAGAAGACAGCAGAGGAGAAGCCTGCAAAAATGGATGGATGTTAGATGGATAGATGGGTAGCAGGGCTGCACAATTAGTCACACTTTTATCAAAATCCCAATATGGACTAATGCAATATTCAAATTGCTGTATTATACGCGTTAGCAGCGTCCCATTTTTGTCTTCAATCTCAGTTCATTGATGTGTTGTGAATGCAGTACATCTCTGGGATAAAGCCTGACATCCAGCACGTCTCTCACGCTATTCATTTTTCCGGAGTTTAGCACCGCCCTGGATGGTTGTGATTGGTTTAAAGAACATTTTTTTTTTGCCAAAACATCTTTCCCACTGTCCCAGAATGGATAAGCGGTGTAGCCAGACCTCACTCCAGCTCTTAAACAGCAGTCTGGCAATGTAAGGCTAATATTTTATGAATGCAATACATTGATATTAAATCAATATCGTGATACAAGATTAGATATCGTCTTAGATTTTGGATATCATTATATTGTAACATGGCATAAGGGGTGTCTTTTCCTGGTTTTAAAGACTGCATTACAGTAAAGTGATGTCATTTTCTGAACTTCCCAGACTATTTTAGCCATTTTATTATTTGCATTTACCCACTTAGTCATTATATCATACTACTGATGATTATTTATCATAAATCTCATTGTGTAAATATTTAGTGAAAGCACCAGTAGTCAACACTACATTATCAATATTGAGGTGTTTAGTCCATATATTGTTGTGATATTTGATTTTCTCCATATTGCCCAGCTCTAGATGAGCCCATAATGAAGGAAACTGTCAGCTTTAGTTTTCAATGTATATTTTGGGGGAATCTGTTGGATGAACTTCTAAGAATAGAAATTGCAAAAAAACAGGGATGACGTGTTCACTACGGACAACATCACAGGTTAGGGATGCATCTGCCAAAAATGAGTTTTTCGGAGATATATATATATTTTTTTTCTTTTCTAAAACTCCGACCTTTCGGCTGCACAATCTCAACGGGAGAAAAACTCCAAACTGCAGTCGGCTGCTATCGATTCTCCCTCAGCTGTGTGCCGTTAAAACAGCAGAGAGAGCAGGGAGGAGAAGGAGGAAAGTAATTAGGCTGCCAATACAGACTGGTATGACACACACACAGACACACACACACACACACACACACACACAGGCGCAAACATATGCACACACCCTGGCAGGTATCATTAGCCCACTTTTCACATCTGATGCTCCAAATCCAAGATGGCCGTCTCAGGCCTCTTTTTTTTCCTCTCCAGGAGAACCGTTACTAGGCAACACCCTCCCTGCTCTGCTGCGCTGCGAGTGGAAGATGGCGTCTCCCCACGGGCCGTGCGTGCATGTGTGTGTGTGTGTGTGTGTCTGTGTGTGTCTTTGAGTGTGTGTGTGTGCGTGTGCGAGAAGAAGAAAGCAGGAATGTTGTTATGCTGCGGTTGATCTAAGAAAAAGGCCTCACTCAGATATAAAACCACACACACACACACACACACACACACACCACACACACACACACACACTCACACACTCTCACACACACACACACACACACACTCACACAGAGCAGCACAGATGAGCAGATTGGACCCAGATGTTCTGGCCATTCTCCACGGTCCGATTTGGTAATGAAAGCTCTTGTCGTTCTCTGGCTCTCATTGTATTTATAAAAATCCTATCTATCTATCTATCTATCTATCTATCTATCTATCTATCTATCATATCTATCTATATATCTATCTATCCATCTATCTGTCTATCTATCTGTCTATCCATCTATCTGTCTATCTATCTATCTATCTATCTATCTATCTATCTATCTATCTATCTATCTATCTATCTATCTATCTATCTATCTGTCTGTCTGTCTATCTGTCTGTCTATCTATCTATCTGTCTATCTATCTATCTATCTATCTATCTATCTATCTATCTATCTATCTATCTGTCTATCTATCTATCTGTCTATCTATCTATCTATCTATCTATCTATCTATCTATCTTCCTATCTATCTATCTATCTTCTATATTATATCTATCTATCTCTATCTATCTATCTATCTATCTATCTATCTATCTATCTATCTATCTATCTATCTATCTATCTTATCTATCTATCTATCTATCTATCTATCTATCTATCATCTATCTTCTATCTATCACTTCTATCTGTCTATCTATCTATCTATCTATCACTATCTATCTATCTACTATCTATCTATCTATCTATCTATCTATCTATCTATCTATCTATATCTTATCTTCTATCATCTTCTATCTTCTATCTCTATCTATCTATCTATATCTAGTCTATTCTATCTATCTATCTATCTTCTATCTATCTATCTGTCTATCTATCTATCTGTCCTATCTATCTATCTATTATCTATCTATCTATCTATCTATCTTCCTATCTATCTATCTATCTTTCTATCATGTTATATCTATCTATATCTATCTCATCTATCTATCTACTCTATCTATCTATCTATCTGTCTATCTATTCTATCTGTCTATCTATCTATCATTCTATCTATCTATCTATCTATCTATCTATATCTATCTATTCTATCTATCTCATCTATCTATCTATCTATCTATCCATCTCTCTGTCTATCTATCTATCATCTATCTTCTATCTATCTATCTATCTTATCCATCTATCTGTCTATCTATCTATCTATCATCTATCTGTCTATCTATCTATCTACTCTATCTTATCTATCTATCTATCTATCTATCTATCTCATCTATCTATCTATCTATCTAATCTCTATCTATCATTCTGACACTCATTTTCTTTCCTTTTCTCTGTTTTTCAGCCACATTTCATTCCCTCCTCTCTCAGTAAAAGCACTCCCACTTAACACACACGACACAGCTCTGCAGCAGGACTCTTTTTTTTTTTTTTTTTTTTTCTCGTTTATTCATAAATTTGCAACACTATTTCTATTACATTTGAGTTTTGCCAAAGCAGCCCGGGTGCACAGAGAGAGAACCAAGAGTGCTCAGTGGAGATTTGTAAACTTGATTTGTGGTCCAGGAATGTATTTGTTATTATGAAGCTGACGAAAAGATGTTTCTGTCTCGAAAAGACATGAAAAAAAAGGGGAAGAAATTCCTCCTTTTGCATGATGACTCCTGAATATTGCAGTAGCCAGGAATAAGTCACTGTAGTCAATATTTGTTTGCAGCCATAACTTGTTTGTATGCATAGGTGCACAGCTGCAACTATTCCCTGGAGCCATGTGCCCCCCCCCCCCCCCCCCCCCCCAAAAAACAAAAAAACAATCTGCGTGCAAACAGCTGAGTTCACATTTTGGCAAATGGAGTAACAGAGTCCCCACTCAGGTGTGATAATGTCACTTATTACAGACGAAGCAACAGCTTCAAATGAAGCAGAACACAAATAGATGTGTTTGCAACTGCCTGCAAATCATCAAACCATTGTCATCCACTTGACCCGGGTTCGGGTCGCCGTGGCAACAGGTCAGGTTAGCCACGTCCCTCTCCCCAGCTATGGTTTCCAGATCCTCCTGCGGGATCCCAAGGCGTTCTCAGGCCAGATGAGATGTATATCCCTACAGCGTGTTCTGGCTCTACCCGCCCAGCTGGACTGGACCAGGAGGCATCTTTACCAAATGCCCCAACCAGCTCAGCTGTCTGCCCCCAACGGCTCTACGAGCTCCTCCTTTGGGTCACTGCCCAAAGCTCATGTCCATAGGCTGCGCCGACAAGATTTCAGCTGTTACTTTTGTGACATTTTTGACGTTCTGGCACTTTTTTAGGAGCTTTTTCCCTACGCTTTTTCCAATGTTTTTGTCACTTAATTTGTTTTTTGCATACTTTTTCAAAGTTGTCTGGCATATTTTGGATGTTTTTTTCAACATTTTCGCATTGTTGGTGTTTGTTTCTTATTATCTTTAACTTTTCTTTACTCATTTGGACTGCCGGTGCCCCTAGCACTTGCCTGTACTGCCTATGCCACGGGCCGGCCCTGACCATAGGTGAGGGTTGGAACGTAGATCCAACTGTTAACTCCTTTCGGCTAAACTCTCTTCTCCCCCACCATGGTCCGGTTCAACACCTGCTTTACTGCAGACACTGCATCAATCCGCCTGTCCATCTAACTGCTCCATTTTACCCTCACTCGTAAACAAGACCCTGAGATACACTTGAATTCCCTCACATGGGGCAGAGACTCTGTCCCAACCCAAAAGAGGCAACCCACCCTTTTTCATGCAGAGAACCAACCATGGCCTCAGATTTGGGGGTGCTGACCCTGCTGATGATGCTATCGTTTTCTAATGTCAACACATCCCATGAAAAGACCAAAAACAACCACTACTAACAAGTATTGTGTGTGTATTACAGCTTAATGTATCCCATCAAAAAACCCATCAGTGAGCCACACTGTTGCACTGGCTGACATGTCCCTTTATCACCATGAACACACACACACACACACACACACACACACACACACACACACACACACACACACACACGCTGTAGTTTATTCTGACACACACACACACAGTTCTGCTGCCACCAGTACTCACTAGAGCACCAAGTGTGGATTCATCCGCTGCTGAAAATAGTCCCCAACAAATGCACTATTTCCTCCCGTTTGTTTGATATAAAACTACAGTAAACAGCTGTTTTAGGAAATTACTGAAACTTTTCTTTCTTCAAGGCGACAGACGACCGTAACATATTGTTGGTTTTGGTCTTTTCATGGAATCTCCGGTCTTGTTCTTTGACACTAGCGTTTGTGTCATAAAACACAAAGACATCGTTCTCAAACAAGTGGACCTGTTGTGTTATTTTAAGGAGAATTATGTCTCTCATAGTGTGCTAAAATGCACATCTGAAGCACGTTATTGTCACATTATCACACCAGCATGTTCACGTGGCCACTCTTCTGTTGCTGGGTTTCTATAACCGTTGGGTTTGATTCGGCTCCCTGTTGTCGGCGACCCTAAAACTATCCGTGGCAATCGAATACGAATCGATAATTAGAACAGTGGTGCGAGGCAGTTTAGCCGCTTCTAATGGGAACAAACAAGGAGGTATCAGCTCCCATTAGCCCCGCTGCGAGGGCCCTGGGGTGCTGTGATTGACAGGTGGCGGTGGTGTGGAGAGGGGGGACATCAATGGTCACTTAGGCAGCGGGGAAAATCCCTCAGGGATTATAATGAGCTTTTAAATGGCTGCCCCTCCACAATGACCTCCCGGTCCATCCGTCCACATTATTTAAAAGTCATCTCTTCCGCTGTAGTGTTTTGTTGTCAGTTCCAATACATGAATAAGTACAGCCATCATGGGTTGGCATAGAATAGAGATTCAAATAGTCTTTATTGTCATTGTACATGTACAACAAAATTGGATGCAGTCCTTAAGCAAATGAGCTAAACGGGTGAATGAATAAATGTAAAAGAACCTTTGAAAGTCACTGCAAAATGTTTTAAAGAGGTATTTTTTTAATAGAAAGTAAAGACACAAAAACACAAACATACCACACATACATGTCATTCATTGCATGATTCATCCCTAAAACTCAAGTAGTGTTAATTCCAGTTATGGCTTTTGGCGGAACATATTTCCCTGCACTACACCTTGAAAATGTCATAATGGGCGGAGACAGGCCAGACAGACAGGTCAGAGGTTTTGTGGTTTTGTTTATACAAACTACATCCTGTTATATCCCACGGTCATACGTGAATTTGTGAGATCTCGTGGGTCCTCGTGACTTCAGCTGTCAGTCATGGCCGCAACGGATCCAGACCAGCCGTTCCGCAGTTGGTGGAAATCCCGGGTTATGCAATTTGCATTTTGTTTAAAGCACACTGGGATTTACAGTACTGGACACCTGGGCTGCATCTAACCTATCATTTCATTATCGATTCATGTGCCGATTATTTTTCTCAGTGAATCGTTTGCGCCGTCAAATTTCAGAAAATAGTTAAAAATGTCCATCCCAGTTTCTCAAAGTCCAAAGTGATGTCTTTAAATGTCTTTTTTTTGTAAGTCTCAAACCCAAAGATATTCAGTTTTATATGATACAAGTCAGAAAAGAGCAGGAAACCTCCAGATATGAGAAGCTGAAAAATAACTTCAACGATTGTCAAAATAGAGGACTTTTCTGTCGATCGACTACTTGATGAGTCGGCTAATGGTTGCAGCTCCACTGGACGCCCCGTTTGATCATGACTCTACAGTTGGATCCCTCGTTGTCTCCTGCGGGACGCAGTGAGCTCCCTGCATTGTTTCCCCCTCTCTCCGTCTCCGTGGCAATAAGTCAACATCTCGGCTAGCTCGTCCGTCACGCACAAAATCCCTTGTTGCTCTTCCAGGTTTTCATTAGTTTGGCAGAGTCCGGCGTCCTCTGTTACCAGAGGTGGGTAGTAACGAGTTACATTTACTCCGTTACATTTACTTGAGTACGTTTTTGAAAAAATTGTACTTCTAGGAGTAGTTTTAAAATCACTATACTTTTACTTTTACTTGAGTAGATTAGTGAAAAATAAACTGTACTCTTACTCCGCTACATCAGGCTACAATGAGTACAACAAGTTACCTTTTAGGAAAAGTCCGAAACAGCAGCTACATCATACGGCGTCTTCTGTGTCGACCAAAACAAACGGACATGTCAGCGTTCAACAACTCAACCTCTAACCTGAGGAGACGTAGCGGTGGTTGTAGTTTCTGCTGTGGAGAGGTGGATGTTTGTCTTTTAGGTTACATAGAGAATGTTTTACACATGCAGTATCCATCCTAATTTGATGTGACAAGTCTCTCAAGTAAGCTATTTTGTAATTAATAAATTAATTTAAATTAATTTTATTGATTGGATGAACTATAATTTGCCTAAAGATGATTATTTTGTATCTTTGTCTGTCTGATTGATGCTTGTGTTAAGAAATAAATCAGACGTTACTCAACAGTTACATACTACTTGAGTAGTTTTTTCATCAAGTACTTTTTTACTCTTACTCAAGTAATTATTTGGATGACTACTTTTACTTTTACTTGAGTCATATTATTCTGAAGTAACAGTACTTTTACTTGAGTACAATTTTTGGCTACTCTACCCACCTCTGTCTGTTACTGAAACTACAAAAAAACACCAAAGATGGAGGAAATATGAGACGTTTGCGTTGACGAGGCCTAGACACGCTGTACGTCTTCTTTTCATTAGATGAGACGAAGACAAAACAACAGCCGCTGGTACACGTGGACTCCTGAACTGAACAATCTGCATTATTCCTTTTTATTCTTATGTCTTCACTGTCACCATTATTCATCCCATTGTTTATTTTGTCTTGTTTTTATTTATGTTTCTCATTATTTTGACTCTATATTAACAGTCTAGACCAGGGGTCTCAAACTCAATTTACTTGGGGGCCGCTGGAAGTAGAGTCTGGGTTCAGCTGGGCCACATCAAGTATTCCAAAAAAAACCCTCTATTTCCTCAAAAAAGGGCGCGGAACTGCCGTGCTTTAAACCCCTAGATCTGATATGGTTGGTGCATTTCACAACAACAGACATCACATTGTCAAACCTCAGGCATTTGCCACAAAGGGTACTTAGCTAGCTTGACAACGGTTACACCGCTGTCACGAGACTACGGTAGCCCATAAGTGACATGCGCAATGACAAAAGTTTCAGAATGCGCGGGCCGCACTAACACTTAACTATGATGTCAAGTAGGGGCCACAAAATATCCTCCCGCGGCCGCAATTGGCCCCCGGGCCGCGAGTTTGAGACCCATGGTCTAGACAGAGACATTAAAAGACTGGGAGAGACAGACGAGGCTGTGTGTGATTTAAACCGAGGGCCATGTGCTTCCCTTTAAGTAAAAACAAAAAAAGCATTATTAAGCAATATGTTTTATAACTTATTTCAATAGTAAAGAAAAAAAGAAAAAAGCAGCCCACACAGCCGTCACTGGCTCTTTCACTCTCTATTTATCTCTATCTGTTTGCAGGGGACATCACTCAGAAGGGTTATGAGAAGAAGAGGTCCAAACTGATCAGGGCATATTTTCCACATGCTGGAGGTAATTTAGCAACCTCTGACCCCCCTCACACCCCCCCCCCCCCCCCCCCCCCCATAGATAAATATTCCCATCTGACAACCAGGTATCGATTTTGTATTATGACAAATACAGTCGCGATACTACTCTCTACTTCATAGTGTTCAGCCGTCGCCATTAGTGAATGTAGGTTAAGACTCCCTAGAGCTCAGCTTGGGCCTCTGCATGCACGCAGACACACACACACACACACACACACACCACACACACACACACACACACACCACACACACACACACACACACACACAGACAGCGATGCAGCTCTGGGTGTCATTGGTCACAAAATACGGAGGGAAATTCTGTCAGACAGCAGAACAAGATCACAGCACTACCACATTATTATTATTATTATTTCATTTTCTGTTATCTTTTTAATTATTTGTTTTATGATGTCAGAAAAATCTAATTTTTCTGCCGATTCAAATCATCTCCATGTTTGTTTTTCTTTTTTTGCAATGACTGTATTTATTGCTTTTGTGAAACGTGTATGTATGTGTGTGTGTGTGTGTGTGTCTCTACCTGTCTGTCTGTGTCTGTGTGTGTGTGTGTGTGTGTGTGTATATATATATATATATACATTATATGTGTGTGTGTGTGTGTGTCTGTCTGTCTGCTTGCCCGCTTGCCTCTGTAGGTATGGAGGGGCCCATGTCCCATCGGGCCCCACTCGGCCCCCCCTCTGCTGCCCGTTTCCACCGGCGACGAACCTCCGGCACCAGAGACGAGCGCTACAGATCAGGTACGGAGAGCTCACCTGCACGGCGGCCGCAGGCTGCAACACCACTGCTGCACATGGACATGTGCTAAATTTAAGACACTTTAGAGGGCTGCTCGATTATTGGATAAAATCATAATATAAAATGGGAAGATTTTTCATGTATTGAACTTTTAAAAAAATGTAAGCAGTTAAACACATTGAAAATTCTTTCCATTCAGAACACAAGTCAAAGTAAATGTTTACTTGCAAATCTTAACGTGCAAAATAATAATTTTTCTCGATTACTCTGTTTTTGTGATCGTTAGGAGCTGATATCAAAATTTAAATTTGATTCATTACTCTGTAGAAGTTAACTGAGGCTAGCTATCCAATCCAAGTCTATTTAATTAAACATAAAACAATAAATCTGCATCCGGGTGGATGGCTTTGTCATGCAAAGGAGTACTAAATAAAAAAAGTAAAATATTGCACTTTTTCATAAAGCTTTTGAGTCAAACTCAATTGAGAATTATGGTTCGAAATACTTGATCTGATGCTTCCCATAAGTTGGAAATCTTGGCGTTGTAAAAGACTCAGATCTTACTTTCATCAGCCATATTCAAGCAATTACCGAAACAGAATGTAAAAACATAATGCAGGTTTTCTGTTATTCTTCCTTATTATTTTGTGTCTGTTCTTTCTGTTAAAGACACAAGTCCTCCTATTAACTCACTCTGTGTTAAAACTCTGGAGTCTCAGTCATCGTCCTTTTTCTTTCTTTTTTAAATGACCAATATCTTATCTTGAATAAGTCAACAATGTCCTTTCTCATGGATTCATGTGCTATAATATGTGAGCCAACATATATTTTGTCCAAAAGTCCACAAACAAAAATCCAGTTGCTAAATAAAAATTAAAGAAGCATTGTTGGTTTGGAGCCAGTTAGCCAGGCTGAGCTTCCACTTAGAGTACATACCGTAAGTTAGCGTGCTAAAAATGTTACATTCTTTTAAGTAATTTCCATTTATAGTGAATTTGTTTTGATATTTACTTCAGCTGCAGTATGTGGCGCTATGCAACTACACAAAGGGATATTTGTCGAGTCCAGATACAAAACCACACATTCAGTTAAACAGTGAACTCAGCCTGGGAAGTTTCCTCCGTTTGCCTTTTGTGTGAAGGAATCTCTCTCTGATCTCTCTTCCTCTCTCTCTCTCTCTCTCTCATGATCTCTCTTCCTCTCTCTCCCTCTCTCTTCTCTCTTCTCTCTGATCTCTCTTCTCTCTCTCTCCTCTCTCTCTCTCTTCCTCTCTCTCTCCTCTCTCTCTCTCTCTCTCTCTCTCCCTCTCTCTCTGATCTCTCTCTTCCTCTCTCTCCCCCTTTCTCTCTCTCTCTCTCTCTCTCTCTCTCTCTCTCTCTCTCTCCCCCTCCCTCCCTCCCTCTCCCAGACGTGCACACCGGGCGGTGCAGGCCGTGCTGGCGCGACACGTGGAGAGGAAGGTGGCGGTGCCCATGCCTTCCAAGACGTTCGCTGGTGGTGCAGACCTCCATGGATGCGTACACGCCTCCAGGTGACGACACACATACAAAAACACACACCTGCACACAAATATAACCACTGTCTTGGGTCAACAAGTGAGATAAGTCGAGAGCAATGTTTTTAAGAAGAAGAGGATTTTAGAGTTGATGTACTGAGGTGCACATTTCTTGGAGAGAATTCATCTAAATTCTCAGAGCAACGCCATTAAAAGCAACTAAGAGTTTGATCATTTTTCCTGTGACTTTGCATTTATTAAATGCTTGGAAAATGAGAAACACACACACACACACACACTCACACACACACACACACACACACACCACAAGTTATCTCAGCTGAACCGGGTTAGGCACTAAGCCTAAAATGTGACCCCAGAGAGGCCGCCCTGCGCCCAGACAGGATTATGTTGTAATGCTCTGTCTCTGGTTCTGTAGAGGAACACATTTATTTCACCAAAATAAAAGCTGCTAAAACACACATTTTCTGAGGCATGCAAACCCGCTGACAGTTTAACAGTTAAAACAAACAACAGACGGCGTGGAAAGTAGCCTGCCATAAAAAAAAACTGGAAAACACCGATTATTGTTAACTTTCATTTGAATGTGTTTGTGCGCTCTGTCACTGTGAGAAGTTGGCTGAAGTGGGATGGAGTTGACCTTTACCTGAAATATGAGCTCATTGGATTGAACGTAATCAGAGTTGATGCCGCAATTTGGGTGTTGATTGAGTTTTAATGAAGCAAATTTAATAATTTTTTTCACCGGTAATTTGCCTTTTAGCCATTCGAGAAAAATCTTAAGTGAACCTGACGTCTCCCCCCGGAGGCTCACATGAACCTGAACGTGTTTACACACACTGCTCCAGAGAAATCCTGGTGGGAAAATGAATCTGCCTCTTATTTTACTTAAATGTAAGACTTCTGTTCACATGGATGTGTGCTGGGCCTCCCTGGGCCTGCTCCTTGTGTTCACATTAGAGCCCTCCGATATATCTGAAGGCAAGAATGGTACAACAACGTGTATTTTTATCAATATCTGCCTATAAACAATAAGTTAGCAATAACCACAGTCTATAGCAAGGGTTTCAAACTTAACTTCCCCAAGGGCCACACTAGAAAATGAGAATCCCATCAAGGGCCAGACATAGAGTTTATTGCTTTTATGTCATGGGAAAAGTCAAATATCTTTGACTGTATAATTGCATGTCTCATATCGCCTTCTCACTCAAACAAAAATGTCAAAGAAAATGCCAAAACATTTTGAAAAAAAAGCATAAAAAGGTAAAAAAAAAAAAAAAAAAACGTGAAAAGTGACAAAAAGTAGGTGTATATATAACTTAAATGTATATAGGGGCCGGGTCAAAATTAGCAAGGGGCCGGATTTGGCCCGCGGGCCTTGAGTTTGACACGTGTGGTCTATAGGAAGAGGAAAATCACAACCCACTGACAGGACGCGTGAGAGAAAACGTGACTGTCTCCCTTTTATAGCTTATGGCTCCACTATCCATTTATGTGTCTCTCCTGCATATCTCTCTCTCTCTCTCTCTCTCTCTCTCTCTCTCTCTCTCTCTCTCTCTCTCTCTCTCTCTCTCTCTCTCTCATAATGGCCGATAAATCAATATTTAAAAATTTGAATATAAAAACGGACAAAACACCCTTCAACCAAGTGTTGGTGCTGCCACCGGAGTTCCCTCTACTACGGGCTTGTTGGCAACTCTTTGATTTTTTAAGGACTTTAGGTTTCATATCTTAAGTTTGTATTTCTAATACATTTTATTTATCAGAACGTTAATACATTTTTGCTCTTCCTTTCTTCTCACCATTATCATATTATTTTAGTGAGGACTCATACATAACTACAAATAACTAATCTTAGGGAAATCTGTTCATGTTTTGTTAATATAGTTTTTTGGGCCAATATATCGGAACATCTGATTTTTAAATCACCAAATATTTGTATTGATATCAGCCTTAAAAATCCTTTATCGGTCGGGCTCTAGTTCAGAGGATTAACTCTTATTCAAAGAAGTAAATTCAGTCTCCGGTTCTTTTTTCAAATGCAGCTTGAATTGCAACTAAATTGGTTCTTGTAGTTTTTGCCATGTAAGCTGACTAATTACTGGCATTTTGAGAGCCGGCAGTCTCAGAGATCATATATCTTCTATGCTGAAAAGTGGTGAAAGATCGTCTGCCGCTTGACTTTGAACTATTATTTTACTAAATTTGACAATTAAGCCCAATTCAGATCTGTTTACCAATCAAAGGCTCACATGTGGAAGCTGCAGCCAGCTGAGGGACTTTGATATATCTTGGTTGATCGAAATGTACAAAACACAGAGTAATGCACCGGACTATTTCTTGGTTTCACATTTAACGCGCTGATATTAGAGTGGTATCGACATTCCCATTAGTATTGATCCAATATCAGTGCGTCACATGTTTTATTATGTTTTAACAGCTGTGTACAACTATCCCTGAATGGATGTGATATGATTTCTATCTTTGTTGTCGGTCTGGCTCAGGTTAAAGTCTCAAACAATGAACGCCATAGAACTTTCTTCTATTATTCAGTTTGACAGTCAGTTACAACTGAAAAAGAACATAAATAAACTACTTTAACGTGGATCGTCTTCAGGGCTTTATTACGTGGTATCGGGTCAGTGTATGAACTCCAGTACTTCCTGATACCGATACCAGCGTTTTAGGCAGTATGGGAGACATCTCTAATTCCTATCTCACTCTTGAAAGAACGAGTGTATTTCTCAAATTGTCAAA
Source organism: Etheostoma spectabile (assembly GCF_008692095.1). Lineage (NCBI taxonomy): Eukaryota > Metazoa > Chordata > Actinopteri > Perciformes > Percidae > Etheostoma > Etheostoma spectabile. Next base: position 4,122,557 of record NC_045754.1, read on the forward strand.
TTGTGCCTTTCATGTTTTTTCTGTTAACGTATCCTTTGATAGTTAGACATTTATGTGCTGATGTTGTGTTGATTAGGTCTGTAACAATAGTTACATAATTGCTTAATTGTCTATATATATATATATATATATATAAATATATATATTTTAATCTTTGAGGTTTCTTTGTTTAACCACAATCCATTGTTAACCTTAGCTAAGGTCTTAAGGGGCTTGACTGTTGATAGTAATTTTGTTTAGATGTGCCAAATTGTAATTATATAAGTGATTATTGTTCGGACTGTTGAGCTAAAGCTATGCTAGCGGTCGGCACTTGACTCTGAACACGTTCATAGAAACAGAAATGACAAAAGGGTTTTAGGAAAATAAAGAAGCGTTGTTTACTTCACAGGCTGTGTACCTGTGTTTTTTACATTATCTGGGTCACATGACTGTAATATAGTCAAGATTTAAAATCCTCTATTAATCCCACAATGGGGAAATTCCCACTGTTGCAGCAGAAAAGTACAAGTCACATATAAACAATGAATAAATATAAGAGAATGAATAGTACAATGTATTTGCAGTATTGCAGTCACATATACTGTGTGTATATATACATATATGTGTATATATATATATATATATATATATATACACATATATGTGTGTGTGTGTGTGTGTATACCCTAAAAATGATGGATCCTGGAATTCATTCAAATCTTTAATTTGTTTAAAAAAAGTCAAATAGTTTTAAATTTGACTTATTAAGACAATTATGTTGTTAATCACAGTTATTTCGGAGAGTGTGAATTGTACAGCACCATTTGGAGTTGTTCCAGCTCCAGTGTTGACGTTGTGTTGACGTTGTGTGAAGGTTTTCTGACAACACATACTGACCCTCACTAGGCCTGTCGCCCCTGTGCTCAGACTCGTCGTCGGGCTCCGAGGAGGAGGCGGGGCCAGGGGACGACATGTCGGCCATGGAGCACTGGATGAGCCGCCCGTCCCACTTAGGCCCCGCCCACCTGGGCTCCACCTCGTCCTCGTCCTCGTCCACGCAGAGCGGAGGCAGCGGCAACGCCGGGCGGCTGGCCGACTCGCTGGCGCACACGCATATCTCGCACCTGGCGCACGCACACCTGGGACACGCACACCTGGGCCAGCTGCACCACCAGCAGAGCCACCTGTCGCAGTCGCACCACGGTAAGACTCTCAGGAAGCAACAAAGTGTCAAATTTTGATCTTTTTTTTATAAACACTCACTTGTTACGTTAGCCTGGGAAAACCCTGATGAACTTCCTTAAAATTTGAGATTGGCTCTGGCCAAGAACGCATTTCCAATTTTTCCAAATCAAAACTGGCAGTGCCCAGGAGGGGATTTGGCATCTCTCCAGCTACCAATCCACACCACGCTGCACTCCGTACGGGGACTTGAACCGGCGACCCTCCGGTTTCCAACCGGACTCTGTACGGACTGAGCTACTGCCACCACATCACAAGTTTGGGCAGCAAATTGTTAAAACTTTCTCGTTACCTTTGCATCAGCGTGTGAACAGTATAACACACCTGCATGTGTGCGTTCAGGTATCGGCCACCTGTCTCTGAAGAGGAAGGGAGCTCTGAGCGTGGCGGAGAACGGGGGATCTCTGCGACGGTCCTGTGAGTTTGGATCCGACATGCTGTGGCCACCGCCGCTGGAGTCAGACGGTACGTCCGACACCTAAATACTTAAATATCAGCTGCAATAAATCCAACCTTAATCAAATTACCAGGAAAACAGTCTTCTGGTTTTTGATTTGAGGCCCAAGTCAGACAAAACAATAATATAAACGTATGTAATGCATTTGATTTATTAAAACAACCTTTGATTACACTGTACCAATGATTTTAGGATAGTTATTGACAAGCTTCTTCATGTGATAAATTGATTTTCCTTATTATTTATCTGTATATTTGTGTTGAAGGAATCAAGTTACTGTGAATGTCACCAGATCTATGATTGGAAAATCAGGTTTTGTTTCAAAATGTTACACTTTGTTTCATAAAACTTGCTTTCATTTGAGTATAAGAACACAAAGGAAGTATTATTTCCAGACTGGTACTGTGTTGAGTAGATGGACTGCAGGGATGAGACCCAGCTTAACACAGAAACATCAGAACGTGTTTAAGTGTCTATAATAATACAGAGCACTTGACACACACATTAGTCACCATCTCCCTCTGTCCATCTGCCTGCCTCGCTCCCTCCCTCCTTCTCTCGTCTCCCTGCAGAGAATCACTCAGCCCCCCCGGATGTGACAGGCTACTCGTCGGACTCGTCCCACTCCCACACCGAGCGTCACCACATGGCCAACATGGGAACCATTGCCAGGAACACGCAGAAGTACGGCAACGCGGAGCGCATGGAGACGGGCGATGGTAAGAGTCACCATGCACCTTTTTAGCCTGCTCCCAACCAGAGCCTCTGAATACTCACACCGGCTCAAAAATAGAGTCTCCTTAATCAGGAGGCGAGCTCAAATTGGACCATCGCCTTAGAGAACTGACCAATTACTTTGTGTCTGTTCATGTCACTCCCCTGGATGAACAGATTGGACTTTTCTTTGTTTTTTACCTTTTCATGCGTGTGTTTGTCTTTTTTGAGGCAAGCTGTTTTTAATCAACGTGCTTCACAATCACGCAGTTCACAGTTTGACAACTGAACGGCCGCAGTCTGTAGCAGCTCCACGAGAGCAGCCGAGCGCATGAAAGCCTCGCTCAAGGAATAATAAGAGTAATAATAATGTATGCTATATTAATCCTGCAAGGGGAAGTTACAGTTTACATACAATTAATTTACATATGTTTAAATCCAAATGATCTTTCCCGTGTTTTGTAGAAGCCTCTAGAGATTTGAACCAGCGATCTATCAGCAGTCGCTATCTCAAAAAACATGCCGTTAACACTTGAAGGAATTGGTATTGATAAGACAATAAGGACTGTCTTGCAAGCAACCCAGGCCACCACCTTTCATTTCCACTTATTCTAAAACATTAGTCAAAAACATCATCTTTAGCCCGTGTGTATGAGATAAGACAAAAGTTAATTTATCTCGAGGGGAAGTGTTGTGCAGCAGTTGCAGTACGAGTAGGAAAGAGTGCAAATTATAAAGACTGCAAATAAAACAAAACACAAGCAACAAAGATTATCAATAAGGTGCAAAAAAAACAAATGTATGTGTCTGGGGTTTTTACAGGTGTTCCAGTCAGCAGTCGCGTGTCAGCTAAAATCCAGCAGCTCGTGAACACACTGAAGCAGCCTCGCAGACCTCCGCTACGGGAGTTCTTTGTCGATGACTTTGATGAACTTCTGGAGGGTTAGAAACCGTCTCTGATTCTGTCTGTCTGATTTTAGTTATCCAATCTCTCTTCATACTTTGGAGTCATGAGTGATTCTCTAGATGGTTCCTTTAATAACACTTGTGTTGGACAGGTGAGAACGCGGCGTTCCCCTTTGAGTGTCCGACAGTCACCTCACCTCATTCTGCCAAGGTGTAAAAACAAGTGTTTGTCAAAGAGGAAACACCTGGAGACACAACACAGTACTGACGTGTTAAAGGCATAGATTGGATCTTTGTATGAGCTACTTCTCCATAGTTGGTGTGTTAGCTACAGTAGACGGTAGGGGGGGAATCACCAGACGCCTCCCAATACAATATCATCATGATACTTATACCACAAACAATATTATTGCGATTTTAAACATATTGCAATATTCTGCAATATATTGTAATTTGTAACCTGTTTTCCAACGTCTAATTTTTCAAATGATGTCCCCAAAAGGAAACTTTGTCAACATCTGTTTTATCTAAAAACATACATTTCTCTTTGTTCATATCACTTCAGTTTTATTGCTGCAAAATGGGACAAAGTGACCAACACATATTGTATGTAATAAAAGATCCATACTTGGCGCAGCAGATATACACATTTTAGACACCTAAAAACATCTATATCAGTTTAGGTCTATGCTCTATTTAGAATACTGTCACCGCTTTACCTTTCCGTCAGACAGTACTTTACCCAGGGGACTGAAGCGTTATCTCTGCTCTCCTCAAAGCCACCAGACTCCTTTAACAAAAACAGTCATTTTACCTCATGGAACTAGTCTACCACTGCCTCCATTGGTTAGTTTATTTGTAAGTAACTAACCCTTTTAAAGACAGTCACACAATAGCCTCTTTCCGACCAGTTAGTTACAGGAACGTAGTTATAGGAACAGTCCACTTCTAAACAGTTCTACTAACTTCTCAATCCCCAAATCTGTTTTTTTTCCATTTGCATTCATACTGGCCAAGTGGCCCCAGGAACTGACCTTTTGTGATTATAACACAGCCTTCTAACCCCCACTATGTGGAAAAGGGAAAAGACCCTGCTCTGAAGCAGGAGCTGAAAGAGGTACAGGAGCCAGAAGAACCTAATAATCTCCAAATTGGTCCAGTCGCTGCACAAGAAAAAAAGGGTTCTAGGAATGTTATGTTCTAGGAACGTTATGCTCTAGGAACATTATGTTCTAGGAACGTTATGTTCTAGGAACATTATGTTCTAGGAATGTTATGTTCTAGGAACGTTGTGTTCTAGGAACGTTGTGTTGTAGGAACGTTATGTTCTAGGAATGTTATGTTCTAGGAACGTTGTGTTCTAGGAACGTTATGTTCTAGGAACGTTATGTTCTAGGAATGTTATGTTCTAGGAACGTTGTGTTCTAGGAACATTGTGTTCTAGGAACGTTATGTTCTAGGAACGTTATGTTCTTGGAACGTTATGTTCTAGGAACGTTATGTTCTAGGAACATTGTGTTCTAGGAACGTTATGTTCTAGGAACGTTATGTTCTAGGAACGTTGTGTTCTAGGAACATTGTGTTCTAGGAACGTTTTGTTCTTGGAACGTTATGTTCTAGGAACGTTATGTTCTAGGAACGTTATGTTCTAGGAACATTATGTTCTAGGAACGTTATGTTCTGGGAACTTTATGTTCTAGGAACGTTATGTTCTGTTCATGGAACGTTATGTTCTAGGAACGTTATGTTCTTGGAACGTTATGTTCTAGGAACGTTATGTTCTAGGAACATTATGATCTAGGAACGTTATGTTCTAGGAACGTTATGTTCTAGGAACATTATGTTCTAGGAACGTTATGTTCTGGGAACTTTATGTTCTAGGAACGTTATGTTCTGTTCATGGAACGTTATGTTCTAGGAACGTTATGTTCTTGGAACGTTATGTTCTAGGAACGTTATGTTCTAGGAACATTATGATCTAGGAACGTTATGTTCTTGTAACGTTATGTTCTAGGAACGTTATGTTCTACAAACATTATGTTCTAGGAACGTTATGTTCTAGGAACGTAATGTTCTAGGAACATTATGATCTAGGAACATTATGTTCTTGGAACGTTATGGTCTAGGAACATTATGATCTAGGAACATTATGTTCTAGGAACGTTATGTTCTAGGAACATTATGTTCTAGGAACTGCAAAAATCCCTCTGGTCAGAAAGCGGCTCGTGGCATAATCAAACTAACCGATGGAGGCAGCGGTAGATCAGCAACTCCCGTGTTCTGAGAGGTAAAATGACTGTTTTTGTCAAAGGAGTCTGGTGGCTTTGAAGAGAGTGGAGGTAACGGCTTCAGATCCTGACCCCCCCCCCCCATGTCCACAGCAAGACATTGCTAAGCGCCCGTTCGGTACTCCTGCCTGCTTCTCCAACCTGTTGTCGTGCCAACCGCCGTCTAATTTAGCTAACACACTAACTATGGAGAAGTAGCTCATACAAACACACTTCAAAAGATCCAGTTTATCCCTTTAATATTTACAAAAGTGTCAGTGGTCAGCTAATGTTCTCTGAATAAAAACTTTAAAGGCCAGCCAAAGCTTTTCAGACATGTTGGTTAAAAAAAAAAAAAAAAAAAAAAACAGTGGCTCCTATTTATCTGTTGTTAGTCTGTAAACACAGATAGAAAGATACATATGAAGGTTTCTAATGAGTATAAACTGTAGATTAAAAATGTTCTCCCCTGATAATTGTGCTAAACTCACATTCCCATTTATTTCACCGCCTTGTGTCAGTGTAAAGACTGACTCTTCATCTCATATGGAAAAGATGACAGGGACCAGATGATGGTCCGCCTGCTTCATATAGAACACAGAGTCTTTTTTTTAAAATGTATAACGTAGGAATCTTGATCCCAGACATCTCTGCAGATCATTACGTCTGTCTGCTGTGTGCTTGGCTCTCACCCTCTGGCTGCATCTTCTCTCTTTGTCTCCTCATTTCTAATCTTATCTTGTCTTCTGTAGAAACCTTGCATTTTAGACTAAAGCGCTGTCTACTGTAGCTGTATGGAAAAAGTCAGTGTTGCGATGTGTTGTAAATAATTGTGTTGTGGTCATTCAAGATACGGGTTAGGGTTGATGTAGTGTAGGTCTGCACGATATGTGAGAAATATGGGGTAATGTTGTTGAATATCGCGAATTGAATTTTATAAAAAAAGGCAGCGCTTAAAAAAAAAAGGAATGACTTTTACATTTTAAAGTGCCATTTTCTACTAATATTTTCTTTCATCTAACAAAAAAATCTTTGAGTGTCTTCCACGATATGCCACAGCCTTTCGCGATGCGTTCAATGCGCCTGTTGATATCGCGATGACGGGGAAAATAAACGATGCATTCAGCCTCAACGTAGTGGATAAGTCACTCTGGATCCACGTTTTATATCACAATGGCTCAAAGTTTGAATCCTTCCAAATCCTAGATATTAGAGGGATATATCAGCTGTCCACTCACACATTTTACATTCTCATCTGTGTTAACAACAGCTCCGCCTAATTAATTGTGTGGGTGGAACTGAGTGTGACTACAGCTTCTTCACAGCCGTCTCACTGCCGCTAGCTTCGGCTAAATGTTCCATGTGGTGTTTTTTTTTTTTTTTTTTCTCCCCCCCTGAGCGAAAACAAACTGAAGGTTTGAGACCCGCTGACACTGTCTGTCTCCTCATCTCCAGTCCAGCAGCCGGACCCCAATCAGCCGCGGCCGGAGGGGGCGGAGATGATGCCGGTGCGGGGCGAGGCGCTGGGCGTGGTCACCAACTGGCCGCCGTCCCTGGAGGCTGCTCTCCAACGCTGGGGCACCATCTCCCCTAAAGCCCCCTGCCTCACCAGCCTGGACACAGCGGGGAAGCCCCTCTACGTCCTCACATACGGTAACCGGGCGCCCTCGTCCTCCATCGACTCATTTACATCATGTATTTGTGCAGCGGTGTAATACGATCATCAAAGAATTGATGTATTCTCCTGTTGCTCTCACTCCAAGGGGTTCTGGATGCTTGAACTGTGAAAAATAACAGTGAACATCTCAGCAGTTGAGATACAAAATTAAGCTTTTCGGGGCTTGTAGGAAAACAAAACGAGATTCCGTGCACTTGACATGCACTCCTATGCTTTCAACCGCTGCTTGTATACAACTTAGTGTGGCATTGCCAGACCTTCCTCCACAGCGCTGCCCAGGAGGGTCTAGCTAGTCCACACAGCATTCTGGGATGGGAGATCTCTGGTTTATTGGCATTTCACGGACGCGAGGTTATTAAGACCAGTTTTGAGTCAGCAGATCTGCAAAGAAGACCTACTGTATGTGTATTGGTTGTGTTCAGTAAGGGGGAGGGCCGCGTTGGGTTTCCATAACAACCGTTCTGTTGCTAACACCTACAGGATGCTGTTTTCTACAGTTCATTTATTTTCTATTTAACAAAGTACTTTTTAAATGCATCCCCCCTCTCTCTCTCTTTCTCTCCCTCCTCCTTTTTCTCTCCCTCGTCTTTCTCTCTCTCCTCACCCTTCCCCTCTTTCTCTCCCTCTCTCTCTCCTCTATCTCTCTCTCTCTCCCTCTCCCTCCCTCTTTCTCTCCCTCTCTACTTCCCTCTCCCTCCTCTTTTTTCTCTCTCCCTCCTCCTCTTTTTCTACCTTTCTCTCCATCTCTCTCTCTCTCTCTCCCTCTCCCTTCTCCTGTTTCTCTCCCTCTTTTTTCTCTCTCTCTCTCACTCACCCTTCTCCTATTTCTCTCCCTCTCCCTTCCCTTTCTCTCCCTCTCTTTTCCTCCCTCTTTCTCTCCCTCTCTACTTCCTTCTCCCTCCCCCTTTTTCTCTCTCTCTATCCCTCTCCCTCTTCTTTCTCTCTCTCTATCTCCTTCTTTCTCTCCCTCTCCCTCCCCCTCCCCCTCTCCCTCTCTCTCTCACCCTTGTGTCCTGTGTCCTGCTCCCTGCAGGGAAGCTGTGGTCTCGCAGCATCAAGCTTGCCTACAACATCCTCCACAAACTCGGCAGCAAGCAGGAGCCCATGGTGCGACCGGGGGATCGGGTGAGTCCCGCTCCTCCACCGCCTCACACCGCTATCAGTTTCTTTGTGCTGATTTTATTCTTACGTTGTCTGAGTTCATTTGCAGAAAGTTTATTTGTCAAAATGATGTACAATGCCTTAAAAAAAAACTGTAATCAGATTGAAATGTTCTTCCTTAAATGCATTTATTCATGTACGATATGTACAATTTGTGTTATTTTTTTTTTATTAAGGCATTAAGATTAATTTCCAAAAGATGATTTTTTTTCTTTTTTCAATTCAACTTTAGTATGGATTCAGAAACTCATGAGCAGCACTGTATCTTTGTTAAAAAACAAAGTGTTTTTTAACCTTTGCGTAGAGTCAGGATGGCCGTTTCCCCTGTTTCCAGTCTTTATGCTAAGCTAACCGTCTACTGGTTCAATATAAATCTTCAGATACGCGAGTGGGGTCGATCTCCCCATCCGACTATCAACAACCAAGCAAATAAAGGGCTTTTCCCAACATGTCGAACTATGTCTTTAAGCACAGCTAGAATTATACCACAGCCTCTTACCCACACACGCATGATTAATTGTTTTTGGATTCTCTCTGACTCATAGAAGGGTCGTCCAGGTTATAAGTCCTCTGACAAATGAAATGAGCACCAGCTTTATTTAGCATACAGATAAATACATTAGTTTGTTGCTTAAAAACAACTGCAACAACTCAATTTACTTTCTTAGCCCTGAGAAATAGGTTGACTGGCCTTTAATACTCAATACAGAGAAATCCTCCCGTTGTAGAACGTGTAAAGGATCCAAACAGTTGTGTGTTTAATGGTCTAGTCATTTCAGCTGGACTGTTATACTGTTATGTTGTTTAATTGCTAATAAAACCTCCCCACTTTCATCTCTATATTTATGGCTATTTAAGAACACTCTTGCAGGTCAAGGCCCCCCTCGTATTAATTAATTATCTGTCTATGTTTTTACTTTGATCTTAATGGACTTATATAGCGCTTTTCTAGTCGACTACTCACAGCGCTTTTACATAGCACATATTCACACACATTCATACACTGCCGTACAAGGTGCCACCTGCTCATCAGATACACACTCACACACATTTACACTCCGAAGGCGCAGCATCAGGGGCAACTCTGAAACCACTGAGCCACAACCGCCCCCATCTGATGCTTATATGTTTTTAGCTTTTTGTCTTTAGGTTGTCGAGTTCTAATTGTTGGAGCTTGTAATGCATGACAGATTTCTGTGTATATGGACAGTAAAATGCAATCTATCTATCTATCTATCTATCTATCTATCTATCTATCTATCTATCTATCTATATATCTATCTATCTATATCTATCTATATATCTATCTATCTATCTATCTATCTATATATCTGTCTGTCTGTCTATCTATCTATCTATCTATCTATCTATCTATCTATCTATCTATCTATCTATCTATCTATCTATCTATCTATCTATCTTTTTAAAAATACTCCATGTGTTTTATGTGCACAAATCTTGATTTGTAAAGTAACTAATAATTAGGCTGTCAATTAGGCTCACTGAGATGTGGCGGAGTAGAAAGTTGCATGAAAGGAAATGACTTAAGTAATGCACAAGTACCTCAAATTTGTACTTAAGGACAGTACTTTGTATTTGGTTACATCCACTGGTTCCCGGTGTCTCTGACCCCGGCCTGTGTCTCTCCCCCCCCGTCTCCCAGGTGGCGCTGGTGTTTCCTAACAACGACCCTGTGGCCTTCATGGTGGCCTTCTACGGCTGTCTGCTGGCCGAGGTGGTCCCCGTTCCCATCGAGGTCCCCCTGAGCCGCAAGGTACTTTATGAACAGGGGTGGCGGCTGGAAGGGGGGCACTGACCCACCTGAAATATGAATTGCCCTCCCCCCCTCCTCCTGTCACTTGGTATTCTGGTATACTACAATTTGTTGAAAGTGAAATCAAGCCCCCCTGTGCTAAAAGACTTTAAAAAAGTCCTGGAATCTTTCCTGTTTTTAAAATCCAGACATACATGTTTCTTACCTTGACAAAGTCACAACCCAAACCAAGCATCCTGTAGCTTATCTGTAGCTCTCCTTTAGTTTGAGGATTAGTTTCTCTACGGGGGGGTCAGGTAATGAGATTTTTTTCACGTGCTGCTGTGTAATGATAATCCTCGCTGCCTCGGCCACGTCGGTTTTTTTCCAGTTTGTCCCCGCCTGCTGTGTTTCATTTCAGTTGTGTCTGTGTGTGGGGACATCTCATTGATACTGCACACTGTTGAAACAATGTGTTGGGTTTTAGGACTTAGCTGTTTGCTAGCAATACGTTTATCTGAGAAAATAATCCTGTCTGAGCAACAGCGAGCAGAGAAACATGTCAGAAACAAGCCGCCCTGCTGCGCTGCCATCACAGAAAGACTCACTGTTCATCAGCGAGGTGACAACTGTTGATCTTCCCACCATCACGGCCAGGCTGCGACCTCCTGGAAGTTGCTACTTTGACAAAAAGCTTTCTAAAAAACTAACAAAATGCATGTTTTTCTCACTGCCAGTTGCATCACTGTATCTAATCTCAGCTGTTTCTGCCTCTGTGAGACACGGCCGGTCTCTGCAGCGCTGTGAGCGCAGGGTCGGCACGGTTACACAGCGATGACTGCAGCAGCACGTTGGCCTCCTCTCTTGAACCCCCCCTTCCCCCATCCTGCATTTGTACTGCAGGATTTTCCATAAAATTTCGAGTTTGGACTGAAGAAAGTGCAGCAGTGCCGCACTTCTGTCAGCCACACCTGGGCTGCATGTGGCATGTTTTTCTTTTTGTAAAAGAAGATACATCATCACAACAGTGTTGATAATATAATACACCTACACCTGCATTTAAACCGAATGAGAATTTGATCCGGTGTGATGGGTTTTGATGGCAAAGTGAGCGTAACTGTCTGCTCTCCCCCCCTCCCTTCATCGTCCAATAGGATGCCGGCAGTCAGCAGATTGGATTCCTGTTGGGCAGCTGTGGCGTTACCGTGGCGCTGACAAGTGACGCCTGCCACAAGGGATTGCCCAAGAGCGCAACAGGAGAGATCCCACAGTTCAAAGGTGAGCGTAAAGATCATCAATCTTCGCTGGATTGTAAAGATGATTCTCTGTGGGGGAGGGGAGGCCTGTCTCAGGGCACATAATGAGAAGACTGGAAGAAAGAGAGGGAGTTTTCATTCAAAATGAATACGTTAGCCATTTGGAAAGTCAGAAAACACATTCTGTTATTGTGTGTTTGGAGTGTTAACTTGAGGTGTAAACTGTTTAATGATAATTTGGGAATTTTGTGTCACTCCCAGTGTTGGAAGAACTATTCAGATCCTTTACTAAAAATACTCTATTACATGTAAAACTCCTGCATACAAAACATTACTTAAGATAGCAGGGAAGCCCCTCTACGTCATACGTACATACGTACCGGTATGTAGTATGTGAAGTATATTCAGCAGTTAAAGTATGTATGTTGCAGTAAAATGTTCCCTGTCTGTGCTTTCTTCTTATATTTAATAATCTGATATTATATGATGCATTTCCCCGCTGTAGATTTTTACGGTTGTGCTCATTTTAACTCCTTTATAAATACTTGGGTAGTTTAATCTACAGCAATGCATCATATTCTATGGGATCATCATATGTTTGTAGCGTTGCCGTCCTGTGAGAACCACGTATCACTAAAACCTTTAAAAACCTTTCAAGGGGTCAGAAAAACAGCCCCATTTTCAGCTTAGTGACGATGCATTTTCCAGCAGATCCAAGAGGCTTTTTAAAGACTTTATTTAGCTTTAAGAAGTACGAGACTTTTCTCAAAACATAAAGGAACACTTCATCCTTCAGATTGGATTTGTACTTTAGTACAGGACTTGAGATTAAATGGAAGGTGTTTCTTATGGAAATATGTGAATTATTGTAGTTTCTTCTTTTTTTCCTCATTATTTTGGGTGACATGTGAAACCACTGAGCCTTTTGTTCGGGTTCTGTTATTCAGATAAATAATAATATTAATAATCCCACTCTGTCTGTGCAGGTTGGCCCAAGTTGCTGTGGTTTGTAACAGAGTCCAAGCACCTCTCCAAACCTCCCAGAGACTGGTTCCCTCACATCAAAGATGCAAACAACGACACTGCTTACATAGAGGTGAGCTAACAGACTCAGCTGATAAAGTGTCTTCTTTTTTATTGCAGACACTTCCACAGAAGCTGGGACATCAGCCTGTTTGTTGATTCCAACTGTAACCTATTTTATTTGATATAAGTTTCCGTATTAAGTGTCTCTTCAGTTGTCATCGCTGTGAAAAGCCATCAAAACGTTTAACTTCAAACCCGTTTTATCTCCTTATTTTAATTTGGTTAAGTAAATCAGTAAAGGCATATGTTGTACACTAACACATAACACGTACACTAGGGATGAAATTAATCAATTAGTCACACAGTTGGTTGGACATAATGCACCTTGATGACAGGTAGCGAAGGCCTCCGTCTCGTCTAATTTCACTGATCCTTCTGTTTGTTTGTTCCTCTCTCTCTCTCTCTCTCTCAGTATAAAACCTGTAAGGACGGCAGCGTGCTGGGAGTCACAGTGACCAGGATCGCTCTGCTCACACACTGCCAGGCTCTCACCCAGTCCTGCAGCTACACCGAGGGTAGGCACACACACACGCACACACACACACACAGTCACTGCTCCACCTCCAGGTCATACATGCCATGCTATGTCCTGCTATGCTTTGCTGTGTCCTGCTACGTCCTGTAACGCCCTGCAGCGCCCTGCTATGCCATGAACTACTACAACTACTGTTTCTAGTCACTGTTCCATTATCTTTATTGTGACTTCTATTGCCACCGTTCTTCCTCACCCCCCCAACCAGCACCGTCAGACACCGCCTACCAAGAGCCTGGGTCCGTCCGAGGTTTCTTCCTAAAGAGAGTTTTTCCTCGCCACTGTTGTACTAAATCCTTCGCCTTGCGAGAATTACTGGAATTGTCGGGGCTTTGTAAATTATAGAGTGTGGTCTAGACCTACTCTATCTGTAAAGTGTCTTCAGATAACTCTTGTTATGATAGGTGACTATGAATAAAATTGAATTAATTGAGTGATTCAACCGTTTTCTTCTCTCCTTATGTCTGTAGCGGAGACCATTGTGAACGTTCTGGACTTTAAGAAGGACGTGGGCCTGTGGAACGGCATCCTCACGGTAAGACCTGCCTACTAGACAGGGGTGTTGGACTGTGTGTGTGTGTGGGGGGGGGGGGGGGGGGATGAATGGCTGTGGAAAGCGGGGAGGGGCCCATAAGAATGCCTTTCTACAGGACCCAGAACTAATGCTCTGCCCCTGCTGCTAGAGGCCAGAGGTCAGGGAGCATGACATTCATTTCCTGTTTGTTTTTCACCCTCACCACTGATATCAGGGCTATAAGCAATGACAGTTTTAAGATGTGTTTGGTCTTTAGTTTATAATACTTTTTAAAGTTTTTTGTCTATATATTTGTATTTGAGATACTGTAGCCAAAACTTGCATTTATGTATGTTATAACTAGAGATGTTCAGATACTGATACCAGTGACGGTATCGCCTCCCATACTGCCTAAAACGCTGGTATCGGTATCAGGAAGTACTGGAGTTTATGCACCAATCCGATACCACGTAATAAAGCCCTGAAGAAAATCTACGTTAAAGTAGTTTATTTATGTTCTTTTTCAGTTATAACTGACATAACTGCATATTAAAATAAAGTTCACTGTCACTGTAAACTGTCACAGAGGAGAGAAGAAACTAGAAGATATTCACATTTAACAAGCTGGAATCAGAGATGTTTTACTTTGTTTTCACAAAAAAATTACTCAAACCAATTAATCGATTATAAAAATAGTTGGCGATCATGTAATAGTTGACAACTCAACTCAATAAAGTAAAAGAATAAAGGAAAAAAAGTTCAGTCTTAAATGTTAATTTGTGTGTGTGTGTGTGTGTGTGTGTGTGTGTGTGTGTTGTGGTGTGTGTGTGTGTGGGTGTGTGTGTGTGTGTTGTGCAGAGTGTGATGAACATGATGCATGTGATCAGCGTGCCCTACTCGCTGATGAAGGTCAACCCTCTGTCATGGATCCAGAAAGTCTGCCAGTACAAAGGTCAGAAACACACACAGACACACACACACACACACTCTCCACCTGCCACTCAGCTCAGTTAATTCAACTCTGTCAAATAGATTAAATGCTAAAATTTCTCTCTTTTTGTGTGTTGTGGTGTGTGTGTGGGTGCGTGTGCGTGTGTGTGTGTGTGTGTGTGTGTGTGGGGTGTGTGTGTGTGTGTGTGTGTGTGTGTGTGTGTGTGTGTGTGTGTGTGCGTGTGGTGTGTGTGTGTCTCCCTGCAGCCAAGGTAGCGTGTGTGAAGTCCAGAGACATGCACTGGGCTCTGGTGGCCCACAAAGACCAGAAGGACATCAACCTGAGCTCGCTGCGCATGCTGCTGGTGGCCGACGGATCAAACCCCTGTAAGGGCACTCTTTTCATTTGTTATTGGCTTGGGGGAGTTTAGAGAGACTGCTTTGAGGTAGAGAATGTCAGGGAAATAGATAAGGTCTCTTGGGAAGTCAGGGAACTGGGTCACTTTACAGGAATAGAGCAGGATGTGTCCACCGCCGCACATTCGGTATGATAAATGGTTTTCAGTCAGACTGTCTGGAGTGGAAACCAGCCTGAAATATAACAGTCAAAAACCAGGACCACTTTTCATTTTCTGCTCCAAAACCATCAGTTGTGCACGTTTTAGCCCTTTAACTACAAATTGCATATTGTTTACAATAACGAGTTATTTTTCTATGTTCTAGGCTGCAATTATTTTCATTTTATTTAGATTTTAGCTTTTAGAGACTTGAACCTTGCTTGATGTTGGTAATCCATCACAGTGAATATTCAGTCTGGGGTGGCATATCAAAGTCAAAAGTCAAAGTACTTTTATTGGTCTCCCTAAGGAGAAATTTGCATTGGACACTGAGCAACTTAGCTGCAAGAGTTACAGACACAACGACAAGCACAGGGTTAAAAAACAATTAAAAAACAAGTATACAATTAACATATGGGCTGCTCGAGGGCCTGTGCAAATAGCAGATTTACGATTTCCTATACTAAATAAGATAAAAGCCATATTTCAAAGACAAAACCAATTTCATTCATTCATCACAGTCACAGATATACCTTAAAAATATTCATAGTCATACTTTCATCTCTGCTCATTAATGAGCTTTACTGCGACAGGGACAAATTATGCTTATACCTGTTATATTTACACAAAGGAACCCTGTCCCTCTTTCCTGAGCTCAACAGCTCAAACTGTGAAAACAAAACATGAGAGTTATCAGACAGAAAGCTGGTGATTTTCACATCTAACAGTCCGGACCAAGGTCCGAACCAACATTGGTGTTTAATAACATTGTATACATTTGATCCCGTTCTTATTGGTTTCACACAGTGATTTTGCTAGCGCGCTAAAGAACTTTCCATGACATACCTACGGCGCGTCGCCTCCACGTACGTGTGTTGCGTTCCCCTTTGATTAGTGAGGAGACGGGCCTGCGTCTGGCGTTGGCATTATTTGGCGGGTTCTCTTTTCTGTAAGAATGAAAATAAATGAGCAAATCCCAAATGCGTTATTATGGTATTAATACCAGCAGCAACAACGTTTTGTCTGACTAAATTGAAATTAAATATCTAATCTCCTCCTCCCCCCACGTACTTCCACGAGTAATTTTTTTCTTGTTCTTGCGGGGGTTTCCGTTTTTTTCTTCTTCTTCTTCTATGTTACGCAGTTGCCCAACTTCTGTGAACCAAACCATAGTTCAGTTTGGTCTGGACCGGGACCTCCTCTTTTGATCGGACCAAAATTTGGTCTTTTGATCCGGACCGTGGTCCGAGGCACCTTTCTCACCTGCAGTTTGGTTCAGAAAGTCCAGACCAAGTGAGGTTGGTGTGAAAACGCCCTCAGAGTCAGGAGGAGAAGTGCACATTTTTTGATTGAAACCATTTTTAAAACTCATTTAACCGGATATAACCAGGAAAACCTTATTGATGTTGAAAATATGCCACAGAATCAGAATGAAACCCTCTGAACATTTCCTTTAATGAATTTTCGAGGCTCAAAGAGGCAAAATTCACAGAAAGATAAGTTTTCAGAAAAGTCCAAAAGAAATTAATTAAAAAAAGTAGAGTATCAGAACTTTGTTGTTTTCCCATTTCTGACCCTAATGAATCACCTTCAGATTAATCCGATGAGCCTGAGCCCTGGGTTGGACTAAACTACTTACAAAACTGTTAATAAAATAGTCAAAGTAGCTCCACCTCGAGCAGCTCCAACAGGAAATGCTGCTCTTACAGCGATGCTTCAGTATTAACAATCTAATAATGTCAGATAACTGGAGACTTTTTGATAATACAAGTGCATTTTGCTGATAATACTTTTGCTTAAGTAGTCTTTAGAATGCAGTACTTTAACTTTTAAAACATGTATTTTTACAATGTTTTTATTTTACTTTTACATAAACTAAGGATCTGAGTACTTCTTCCACCTCTGCCAAATGGGACTATTTCAAAATGGTCCCTGCTTATGACTGTGTTTCCATCATAACCTTCATAAAAACCATAAAGGTAGCATCAGAGTCCTACAGTGCACTGAAAACAGAAGAAAAAAGGGCACCAGTAATTAAGTTAATTAGGGGGAAAACATTCAAAAAAACATCTTTCAGGACTGTTTTTAGACCCTCATAGAATGGCGGTTTGGGTTGTGAACAAACCACTTGACAGAGTGTGTTTCTGTTTGTGTCTGTCAGGGTCCATCTCTTCCTGCGACGCCTTCCTCAACGTCTTTCAGACTAAAGGGCTGAGAGCCGACGTCATCTGTCCCTGCGCCAGCTCGCCCGAGGCCCTGACGGTGGCCATCAGGAGGTATACACACACACACACACACAAACACACACACACACTCTCACACTCACACACTCTGAACCTTGCTTCATGTACACAGATTAAGCAAACAGTTGTCACACACAAACACTCTCGCAAACACACACATTCACCTCTGCAAATGCATCTACAGAGAGTACATACTGTAAACATATTCACACGTGTATAAATTATACATTTATTTGCCTCTCTGGCACACATAGGAAGTATAAAGCATAAAGAGTCTGCATGCACCTGCAATAACAAATCAGTCATTCAATGATCATCACAGACTGCTGCACAACAGAGTCAGATTGTTAATTCAGAGTTTTGTCAGAGTTTAAAGTTTAATACTGACGCAGCAGCAAAACTGGAAGTTTAATTAATAAATTATCAATCTTCATTTTCACCTGAGGACTGAAGAAATAGTTCACCCAAAAACAATATAAAGTGAATGCAGTACTCGCCTCCCTATAGGCCGCATTATCTGATTGTCTTGTATCTATTCGTGATCTATCCAAACAACCATTTCCACTAAAGTATTGTTGTATTATCCGCCGTGACGGAATTTGTTGAAAAAAAGCTTTGTTTAGCAATAATAATTTTTTGCTCGTCTGTCAAGGTCTGTTTGCACTTACATGGTTTAATTTATCGACGCTCTTCTTAACATCATTTGATAGAAAACCTTTTTTCTGGGACCATAGAGAACCTGTAGAAAGGTGAATACAACTATGTATACTTTATAGGGTTTTTGGGTGAACTATTCCTTTCTAAAAAAGGAGAAATACTTGCAAAGTTGTAAATGAAAATTGCCGTTTGAAATGCAAGTTAAAAGCTCAAGATTTATATCAGTTAGCTCTAGACAAAGAGCGTCTACGATACCAAGGGTGCACGATTCAGAAAATGTCACGATTTGAAATGTAGCTACTTTTCCCATGTGATAGTATGCACGCCATTACAAAATGAAAAAAAAATCTGAATTAATTTTTGCAATTCTCTGATCTGATTTTGAATCTGTAGAGCTTGAATCGCGATACGAATGTGAATCGAGATTTTAAAAAACACATGGACATTTATACACCATTATATGCAAGTGTACACATGAAATAACAGTATGCGCAGTCGAAAACTCACACAACAGGCGCTGTTCGCTGTGTTGTTAAACCAGTGTAACGTTGGTTAATGACAGTATGAGTGGGTTTTGTCTTCAGGTCGGTGGAGGACAGCAGCCAGCCTCCGGGACGGGGCGTCCTGTCCATGCAGGGTCTCACCTACTCGGTCGTCAGGGTGGACACAGAGGAACGCCTCTCGGTGCTCACCGTACAGGACGTCGGCACTGTGACACCAGGAGGTACGTCACTCTGTGTGTGTGTGGTGTGTGTGTGTGTGTGTGTGTGTGTGTGTGTGTGTGTGTGTGTGTGTGTGTGTGTGTGTGGTCCGTCCAGCAGGACACTGCTTAGCTTCCATGTCGGTGCTCTTGCCTGCTTTTCCAAACTGGGGGCGTGCTGACTAGGGCCGCACGAATAATCACAATTTTATCAAAATCGCCATATAGACTGGTGCAATATCCAAATCGCAGGGAGTTGAAATATTAGGTAAAGGCGAAATTGTGTCAAACCATTCTGGATTAAGTGTTGTGGTCCTACGAATTGTATCCTGCAGACTAAAGAAAACAGTTTTCGTTTGGTACAGATCCTCAAAAAAAATCACATTATAATCATTTAATTTTGTTTTCAATTTTTTATTTTTGTTAAATGAAAATAAGAACAACAGGGTTTCCCTCCAAATCTTGTTAAGCCCGCGAGCCAGTAATAACAAAACACAGTCATGGACGAAATCAGGGCAACTTAGGCCTGATTGGGGGCAACTTAGGCCTGATGGGGGGCAACTTAGGCCTGATGGGGGGCAACTTAGGCCTGATGGGGGGCAACTTAGGCCTGATGGGGGGCAACTTAGGCCTGATTGGGGGCAACTTAGGCCTGATGGGGGGCAACTTAGGCCTGATGGGGGCAACTTAGGCCTGATGGGGGGTCAACTTAGGCCTGGCAGGCCACCGGGCTTGCAGAACACTGGGGGAAACCCTGAATAATACAAAAAATGATCATTCCTTCCAATATCACAATTCATTCAATTCAATTCAACTTAATTTATAAAATGATAACATGAGTTATCTCAAGACACTTTACAGATAGAGTGGGTCTAGACCACACTCTATAATTTACAAGGACCCAACAATTCTAGTTATTTTCCTCATATCGTGCAGCCCTAGTGCCGACTGCCATCTACTGTAGCTAACACTCAGACTGTGGACAAGTAGCTCATACAAACACACCTCAAAGGATCCAACCTAGCACTTTAATATTTACGAAAGTGTCAGTGGCCACCTAACGTGCTAACGTTCAACTTCAACTTTATTTGTGTCCCTAAAGAGCGATTAGGTGTGCAGCAAGTATAAACACATACAAGACACATAAATACACACAAGTTCTACACACACAGTCCAACGTCAAAGTAACCTACAGAGGGTAGGAATAAGTGCATATGAGCCTACAAAGTTGACACAATATAATCAACAATGACCATCGTCAACAACAACATCATCATCCGTTACATAACATCACCAACCCCTTTCATTAAAGTTTCCGACATCCTCATCACATAGTCCACAGATAAGTACCTCATACAACCCCACTTCAAAAAAGCTAAACTATCCCTTTTGAGCTGTTTTTCAAGTGTTGTCACGCGCTAAATGGCAAAAAAAATTCCATTAAGTCCATTAAATCGTAAAATTAGTTTTACGGGTGTGTAATGTGCTGCCTCTCCTTTCCATCAATGTCCAATTTTTTGAGACTGTTCTCTCTCCTCATGACTGAGCGAGTTAAGTGGGTTCAGCTTTACGTTTTTTCAAGAGCTTCAAACACGTGAAAAAACACCCACAAAGACGGGAGAATATTCAATATGGCTGCAATCCATTCTCATCAACTCAGTTTTGTCTCTGAGGACAACGTCACACAGATAGTTTGACAAGGTAATACAACAGCTTTTAGGACATAATACATCATCTGTTCTGGCCTGATGTCATCATACTCAGACTCTAGTCAGAATATGAGTCTGATCCGGCTCCACTGGGCTGTAATTATGGGGGGCGTGTTTCAACCGAACCAGGAAAGAAAACGCCTCTGCACTCGATTGGATAGCCCGACAACCAATCAGAGCAACGGGGTATGTAACGAATGTTTAACTTTTGCCGAATTCCGTAGGAAGGTTGGTAAAGACGTCCTCTTTTAAAGTGAATGCAGCCTGGGCAGCTTTTTGTAATGGTTTTCGATGAGAGTGAAGCGTTTCACTCGCTGCTTCTTCTTTTTTTTTTCTTCTTTTTTTACATAAAAACGCAACTGCAAAACGCTCTGTCTGATCGGGGTGTCTTTAACAAAAGATAAATAAATAAAATACACTTATTTACTTTGCACCACTTGGCTATTCTGTGTTATGAGACAGTACAATGTCGATACCACACCTTTATTCCTGTTTAGATACTCTCTTCTTAACCCAGTTCTTCCTGTAACCTGGTTTGAGGCTGAATCAGACGTGAAGTAGACGCCTTCACTGGGTCAGAACAACCTACTTTTAGATATTTATTCCCATAAACAGGTGCATTTTGAGTGGAACCTGGTGGGATCATCATTTGTTTTGCTGTCCGTTTTCATGGAAACAAAAGAGAGTTGTTAACCCTTTGTTTGTTGTGTCTGTCTCTGTGTCTCTCTTTCTCTCTCTACTTGTCTGTCTCTGTGTCTCTCTTTCTCTCTCTACTTGTCTGTCTCTGTGTCTCTCTTTCTCTCTCTACTTGTCTGTCTCTGTGTCTGTCTTTCTCTCTCTACTTGTCTGTCTCTGTGTCTCTCTTTCTCTCTACTTGTCTGTCTCTGTGTCTCTCTTTCTCTCTCTACTTGTCTGTCTCTGTGTCTCTCTTTCTCTCTCTACTTGTCTGTCTCTGTGTCTTTCTTTCTCTCTCTACTTGTCTGTCTTTGTGTCTCTCTTTCTCTCTCTACTTGTCTGTCTCCCTGTCTCTCTTTCTCTCTCTACTTGTCTGTCTCTGTGTCTTTCTTTCTCTCTCTACTTGTCTGTCTCTGTGTCTCTCTTTCTCTCTCTACTTGTCTGTCTCTGTGTCTTTCTTTCTCTCTCTACTTGTCTGTCTCTGTGTCTCTCTTTCTCTCTCTACTTGTCTGTCTCTGTGTCTCTCTTTCTCTCTCTACTTGTCTGTCTCTGTGTCTTTCTGTCTGTTTCTGTGTCTCTCTCTAATTGTCTGGTGTCTGTCGGTCTGTCTCTGTGTCTCTGTGTCTCTCTCTCTCTCTCTGTCCATCTGTCTCTGTGTCTTTCTGTTTGTTTCTGTGTCTCTCGCCCCCCCCAGGCCTGGTGTGTGTGGTGAAACCAGAAGGCATCCCTCTGCTCTGTCAGACAGACGAGATCGGAGAGTTCTGCGTCTGCTCCATCGCCACCGGCACCTCCTACTACGGCCTCACCGGCATGACCAAGAACACCTTCGAGGTGAAGTAGCTATTTGTTTTTTTGTCTTTATTATTTATTTGTCTTTTGGTCTATGAAATAATGAAACACAAACAATGTTGTAGCCCAAAAAAAACGCTTAGAGCGATGTCACGCTTAGAGCACGATGTTGTAAGAAAAGATTTTGTGACTTAAAAACATAAAATTAGACTTTAAAAATGGTTGTTTTGCATTTCTGTTTTGAGGTTAGCGAATTATTTTGTCTGGATTTGGGATATTAATCTCTGTAATATTGCAATGTGTCTTTAATGTTGCTCTGCAGCGCCTGCTTGGCCATCAGATCCCCTTTACAGAGCAGCAGCGTGACATTATCAATATAAAGTTAAAAATATCTTTATCTGATTTTATCATGCAGCTCTAGCAGCTGTAGCGCTGGCCTGTTGCCATGGCGACCTCGCTGCTGAAACGTCTCTGTGTGTGTGTGTGTGTGTGTGTGTGTGTGTGTGTGTGTGTTGGTTTGCAGGTTTACCCAGTGAGCTCCAGCGGGGGTTTGGTCAGCGAGTACGCCTTTGTGCGGACCGGCCTGCTCGGCTTCATCGGCCCCGGGGGCCTCGTCTTCATCACCGGGAAGATGGACGGGCTCATCATGGTGAGCGGGCGGAGGCACAACGCCGACGACATCGTCGCCACGGCGCTGGCCGTGGAGCCGATGAAGTTCGTCTACAGGGGCAGGTGAGGAGAGACTGTTACGTGATGAGCAGGACACCCAGGTAGGGCTGGGGGTCAAATCCAATTCAATTCAACGCAATTCTATTTATAGTATCAAATCATAACAAGAGTTATCTGAAGACACTTTACAGACCACACGCTATACTTTACAAAGACCCAAAAATTCCAGTAACTCTCAAGAGCAAGCAATTAGTGCAACAGTGGCGAGGAAAAACTCCAGACCAGACCCAGGCTCTTGGTAGGCGGTGTCTGATGGGGCCGGTGGGGGGGTGATGAACAGTGGCCATAGTAGTCCCAATAAATTTACTGTAATAGAACAATGACTAGAAATAGAAGTTGTGTTTCATGGCATATCAGGGCACTGCAGATACTTTTTAGGCACAGCCCGAATTGCCTCTAAAGTATCGAGTATCCAAAAAGGCCTCGTCATTTAATACCCCAAATACCTAAGGAGTAAATCTTACAGCATGCTTCTACCAAGGTCTAATAATGGCTGTGATTGGCCGTGTAACGTTACACAGGAAACACTGTACTATACACAGAGACAGGGCTCACATGGTAGGAGCTGAAAAATAAATCAAAAGAAGCTAGTTTCAAGTTATAGTTTTTAACAAAATCCCAGAGACAGAAATTGAAAAGCAGCCAGATGTCCAACACTGGCACAGTCACTGTCAGCGTGACGAATGAGACTAAGCCCCGCTTGTTATTAATCTAATAAAGTACAGCAATAGTGGACGAATCCAGAAACAGTAATAGAGTGAAGTTTAATCGTGTCCATGGCCACCGAGGAGGAAATCCATCTCTCACTCGACAGGCTCGGGTTACGGTTCAGAGAGCTATTTAAGATGCGAGCTTCTGGAGACGTTAACAACGGAAGAATCCATTTGTTCAAGCATATCAGGTTAAAACTGATTAGATGGTTTATGTAAAGATTTGTTTTATAGAAAGATGCTACAGTGTGTGACCACAGTGTGACTGCAATATGTAAGATACATACAAAAAAAAGGAGAGGACTTAAACATTTTAAAGGTCCCGTGGCATGAACATTTCACTTTATGAGGTTTTTAGGGTACCACTAAGGTCTTCAGATACAGTATTAGGGGACCACTAAGGTCTATATGAAGAGACTTCAGATACAGTATTAGTAGACCACTAAGGTCTATATAAAGAGACTTCAGATACAGTATTAGGGGACCACTAAGGTCTATATAAAAGAGACTTCAGATACAGTATTAGGGGACCACTAAGGTCTATATGAAGAGACTTCAGATACAGTATTAGGGGATCTCTAAGGTCTATATAAAAGAGACTTCAGATACAGTATTAGGGGACCACTAAGGTCTATATGAAGAGACTTCAGATACAGTATTAGTAGACCACTAAGGTCTATATAAAGAGACTTCAGATACAGTATTAGGGACCACTAAGGTCTATATAAAAGAGACTTCAGATACAGTATTAGGGGACCACTAAGGTCTATATAAAAGAGACTTCAGATACAGTATTAGGGACCACTAAGGTCTATATAAAAGAGACTTCAGATACAGTATTAGGGACCACTAAGGTCTATATAAAGAGACTTCAGATACAGTATTAGGGACCACTAAGGTCTATATAAAGAGACTTCAGATACAGTATTAGGGACCACTAAGGTCTATATAAAAGAGACTTCAGATACAGTATTAGGGGACCACTAAGGTCTATATAAAAGAGACTTCGGATACAGTATTAGGGGATCACTAAGGTCTATATAAAAGAGACTTCGGATACAGTATTAGGGGACCACTAAGGTCTATATAAAAGAGACTTCAGATACAGTATTAGGGACCACTAAGGTCTATATAAAAGAGACTTCAGATACAGTATTAGGGGACCACTAAGGTCTATATAAAGAGACTTCAGATACAGTATTAGGGGACCACTAAGGTCTATATAAAGAGACTTCAGATACAGTATTAGGGGACCACTAAGGTCTATATAAAAGAGACTTCAGATACAGTATTAGGGACCACTAAGGTCTATATAAAAGCATCCAAAGAGCACCGTGTCATGGGACCTTTAAACAATTGCAAGTTTGATTCACTGATAAAATGTAAAGCAGGGGGAAGGTATCTACTGATTTTTTTTTTTTGGGTGTAGGTGGTGTTTGTGCGTTCTCTGGTTTCTTTCTTTGTTCATCTCTTTATGTTTTTATTCCTGCCGGCGCTGGAGTGTCATCTGTTAACTGAACATATGCTCTGATGAAATCAGAGTGTTGTTAGTCGGATTGTTTGATGTGTAATATCCTTCTATCTCTTCTCCGCACACACTTTTTTGCCTGTTTACGTTCCCTCTGTTATCTACTGCTGAACCCCGGTTAACATCTGCTGGAGCTCTGCTCAGGCACCGTCAATAAATGGTACAATGGAGAAGGTAGACTTTCTCATACGTCTGCAGTTCTGAAAAATCCAATATGACAACAAACACTTAAAACCTGAAGATCTTAAAGGAATCAGATTTAAAATCAGATATTCGGGGCTCTTTGTGTGTCTTCAAGAAATCTTGCTGACTGCCCTTTTTCTGCTGATAACTGATCGCTGATGTCTTTTTTTGTGATTAACGATTTTTTTGTCCTGATTTTTATTATTCTTTTAACAAAACACAAAACATACAACTCCCCCCCCCCCCCCCTTCCGTCATCACCACCCACCCAGACAAAAATCAAGAAAAGATGACACAACAAATACAACAATCCAGACTATTCAACAAAACAGACAATAGCTGTAAACTAGGGCTGTACAATTTAGAAAATGTCACGATTCAATATCAATTTTTAGGCTAAAGATTTAAAATCAATTTTCGATTCAAGAATGATTCTCAATTTAAAAAAAAACGATTCACAGTATGTGAATGTAGTTTTCTTTTCCCATGTGATAGTATACACGCCATTACAAAACAATCTTTTTAGGAATTCTATGAATCGATTTTGAATCTCTAGAGCTTGAATCGCGATACCGATGTGAATACATTTTTTTTGCACACGCCTACCATTTGAGAATTTGTATAAATGACAACACCATAACCCATCATACCCCTCTCTCCCCAGCACAAAGCTTCCTGGGAGCCCCCCCAGAAAGACCAGGTTCACTGATGTCACAGACAACCTGACTCACTTGATTTATGATAAAGAGAGTTTTTGATGACAGTATGCCCAGTATATTTTTGTATTGTGTATTGTTTGTGTATATTTTTCACTTTGGGGGTTTTTTGTAGCTTGTTGTTTTTAAACATGTTATATAAATCAAACTGAAACTCGAACTGAACATAATACGAGCCGGCAATATGGCCAGTAACAGCTACGCTACACTGAAATGGACACATGAAGAAGATGGGCAGGTGAAAGCGAGTTGTGTTGTTTGTCCTGCAGGATAGCGGTGTTCTCGGTGACCGTGCTGAGGGACGAGAGGATCGTGGTGGTGGCCGAGCAGAGACCCGACTCCACCGAGGAGGACAGCTTCCAGTGGATGAGCCGCGTGCTGCAGGTACGTCACATCTCACCCGTTACTTCAACCAGACTCAGTTCTCGTTTCACTACTGTTCTAAAACTCCCAAAATGCAAACTCTCTCCTAGCTGACCCCTACTGGTCGATTAGTCGACCCGTCGGTCCTTTTGGTCTTACTCCACTAAGATTCCTTAACCCTTATGTTGTCTTCCCATCAAAATTCAAAATCAACACTTTTGTTGATGCGTTTTATTGATGTTTTTAACTTGTTATTAGATTTTTGTCCACTTTTGACGCTTTTTTTAATCTTCACCAATACATAACACTAACTTATTAACTTTAGTTTTACAGTTCTTTTTGGAATTCATGGTCAATAAACCTCATTTATAGGAAATTATGCCTAATGTTTGAGTTAGAAAAGCAGAAATTAGGAATTATTGAGACTAAAATTAAAGGAATGGATGTTGATGAATAATCACAGACTGGAATATGTCAACTTTTACTCAATACTATTTCAAAAACACTTCAATGTTGTTGTTTTTTTCAAAATTCATGAAAGTACTTGCCAAAGAGCGTTGTGTGGAATCCATTATGTTATTTTTGGTAAATATAAAGAACATTGATATAGGAAAACGGGTCAATTTGACCCGAGGACAACATGAGGGTTAAGTCGACTGGTGAGGTTTTATGATTTTTTGCAAATAAACTTATAGGCACATCTCTGTTAGACTCAAGATTTGAAAGTGGTGCTTTTTTCATTTTTTTAACCATGGATGTGGTTGTTTACATCATTTGGTTGTACTTAATTTTTTTGGACTACATGTTCCTTAAACCATAATTTTACAATAATTCCTCATCAGCGGTTAATTCCACTGTCCTCTCTCTCTCTCTCTCTCTCTCTCTCTCTCTCTCTCTCTCTCTCTCTCTCCTCTCTCTCTCTCTCTCTCTCACCACCAGGCCATTGACAGTATCCACGGAGTGGGCGTGTTCTGCCTGGCTCTGGTACCGGCCAACACTCTGCCTAAGACTCCTCTGGGCGGCATCCACCTCTCAGAGATCAAGCAGCTGTACCTGGAGGGGGGGCTGCACCCCTGCAACGTCCTCATGTGCCCCCACACCTGCGTCACCAACCTGCCCAAACCACGGCAGAAACAGCCAGGTGGGAAGCTCTCATTGGTGTGGGAACGCACTGGGCCTGTAGCTCATTAATGAACACAATTGTTAATGTGTGTGTGTGTTTGTGTGGTGTGTGTGTGTGTGTGTGTGTGTGTGTGTGTGTGTGTGTGTGTGTGTGTGTGCGCGCGCTGCAGAGATTGGCCCTGCCTCTGTGATGGTGGGGAATCTGGTGTCAGGGAAGAGGATCGCTCAGGCCAGCGGCAGAGATCTGGGACAGACAGACGACAACGACCAGGTAAGACTCGCACACTTTTTTTTTAAACGATCCAGTGATTTGCCACAGGGTTGTGTGACATCCTGATGTGTTCTTAAACCCCCCCAACAAAGCAGAATACCTCTATATATTTCACAATTATGGTTTTCTGTCAGATTGTTTGTAGACTTGAAGGCAGCTTGATTTCACAGGGGAGAGAGAAAGAAAAGAGACGAGGAGACATAGCGAGTTGTTGCAGGAAACATTCAGTTGTCACACAAACTCCCGGGCAGTTCAGTGCTTGTTTTTCACCTCATAGTGTTTTAAAACATTCTTGTGGCAGCAATAGAGGCAGTGATGTTTCTTATTTCCTGTACGGGATTCTCACAACGCCTCATACCATAGCTCAAAACACACCCACAAGTCTAGTCTCCGGTGACATGATCGGCTACCGCAGCGTGAGGCCGGGTTGCTTCAAAGTTAAGTCAGTCTCAACTTTTCCCTGCAGGCCCGCTGCGTTTTTTTGCGTGTCCCCCCCACCGCAGCCCAAACAGACCCCAACCTTTTGTAACCAAGTCATAATTTTGATCGCAACCACACACCTGTAAAGTCTCCTGACTGCATCTTGCACGGTCGCAACGCTATCGCAGTGACAAAGTCCAGCTGCAGAGATATGAACTCCTAGCAATTTACTCAAACTGCCTCTGTGGGACTTCCTGCTTCAGTAAGTGGAAGTACATCAAATATCAAATAAAGGCAAAACGACAGAGAAAAAACAACAAAAACAATTTCAGACCTTTAGTTTTAGTTTTGTCAGAATTATCTCTCTATTTTTACATACTATGCTTCCCTCAATACTTCTTATTTTTTATACCAACCCACCCCTTTCAACCTGCCTCCCTTACCCCAACCCACCCTACCATCCACCCACATTGCTGGGCCTCATTCAGGACAGGTCCCAAACACACACGACCACAACAAAAACAACAACAAATAAAATCAATAAAAATTAGTAAAATAATAAATCACATTTATTCTAAATGGTGAAGTCATTTTCCAAATGGAAACCTCCAGACATTCTCCGGTTCCAGCTTCTCCAGTATGAGGATTGTGGATGCCTCGTGGGCACGAAACTTTTCAAAACTCGCAGAAGTTTAGAAACTACATGTGAAGTGAAAGTCAAGACTGTTTTGATTGGTCCCCTGAATGAGCAGTTGACCTTCTTTAGAGAATTAATTCAGCTAACACCCTTGACTTTGTCAGGCCTTCCGATTGATTACAGTCATTAGCAGCGGCTAAACTTCCTCCACACGCCCATCACTTGTTTCAAGAAAAGGGTTCATTTGCTGCATCAGTAAAACGGTCATAAAGTGATACTTCAGAGGCAGTTTGACGCATCGGCGGGTCGTTTCTTGCCCACTTTGATATTTCTACTTTCTGTGGTATTGATTGGGCCATTTTAATGTTCTGGATAAAAGCACATCGTGCACTAACAGCAGCCGCATTGCTGAATATGAGGGATGAAACTAAAGATTTATCAACCCAGACCCACACGTGGATGAGACAGCTCCGGTATTGGCCGCATACAAACTTGAGCTACTTGTGTCTTCTGTGCAGTTTCACGTGCTGACGTTTGGAGAAAGTCTCAGTGAAACGCATTGTCCTCTGGGAACCGGATGCATCTTTACTGTTATTCATTCAGTGAATTTAGATCAGAAAGATTTCTTAAACTTTGGGTGAAGTCTGTTTAAGTCAGTTTTTTTTTTTTTCTTCAAGATATGGGGAAATATGTGCTGGAATAAGATCTGTTTTGCACAAACCAGAGTCTAAATTTGAAATGGATCTGGATGTACACAACAATCTGCTGTGATGATGTCCTGACCCTTAAGCTCTAACTGTGTTTTTCAGTTCCTGTTCCTGTCGGAGGTTTTGCAGTGGAGGGCTCAGACCACACCAGACCACATCCTCTACACCCTGCTCAGCTCCCGGGTAGCAACACACACCACCGACCACACCTTGCTTATTATTAAGTCTCTCAGCTGTGCCACGGCTTTACCCTTCTTTTACTAGCTGCAGACATTTTAAAACCATAAATAAAGCACACAATTACTATGATCTGAGCAGATAAAATGTTGCAATGTCTTCATATCTTAACAAATTATAAATATGTCTTTTCTACAGACATTTTAAAACCATAAATAAAGCACACATTTCCTATGATCTGAGTCAGATAAAATGTTGCAATGTCTTCATATCTTAACAAATTATAAATATGTCTTTTCTACAGACAGTTTTACCTAGGGCAGGGTACCATATTTGATCCTTTCTAGGCACCATCCAAATTTGCCTCCTTCGTACAGAGTATTGAAAAATGCCTCGTCATTTAATACCAAAGTTCAACACCTAAAGAGTAAATCTCTTCAGTGTCAGTGAGCCAATCAGCATGCAGCATGCTTCTACCAATATCTAACATTGTCTTTGATTGTCTGTCTAATGTTACACGTCGTAGAGACACGCAAGACAAACTCTATGTTACACAGAGACAGGGCTCACGTAATAGAAGCTGAAAATTAAAAAAAAAAAAAAACACCGTAATTATGTCATTTATTTTTGTTTTATAAAATTGGTATCAAGAAAAGTATCGTTTAGGAACCGGTATTGAAAATATATCTAAACATTACCCCGCCCTAGTTTTACTATACATGTAACAGTGAAAAGGGACAAGCACCACAGACAACATTGCTGAATAAATAAGCAGGCTGTAAGTTGTTCTCCTTGCAGCTCGGTTTGGAAGAGACATTTAGCTGAGGGAGAGATAACTAATGAAGTAGGTAGTACTACATAGTATGAAGTAGTCTTCCCCAAAGCTGGGAAACTCTTATTTTTTATTTTTTTTTATTTACTTTTTCACACATAGACATTACACTTCAAACAGATGCACATCAAATATTACATCAAGTATCCTCATATCACAAACATACACAGCATATCAATGTATGTCTATATCCACACCACACAGATGTGTGTATTGTACATCTATTCATCAAAAATGTAAACATTTTTCTTTTTCTTTTTTGTAAATAATGAAAAGAAAAGGAAAAAAGACATAAAGAACTATATACATGTAGGGAGTAGTTTTCCTGTTTACATAGTAGCTAGAGAACGAGGTCAGGTCTTTGAGATGTTGCATATTTGGTCCATTTTTCCCAGCATAGAACAAATTCTTCCAGTTTATAATTTAAAGATGCTGTTATCTTCTCTAGTTTATAAATGTCCATTGTAATTTCCATCCATGTGTTTAAGGTAGGGATCTCGTGTGACAACCATTTTTTGGTAAAGCTCTTCTTTACAGCCACCAGCAATATATTCATTAAATATTTTTCCTTTTTTAACCATTCTTGAGGTATATATCCAAAATATAAGGTTTTACTATCAAATGGTATAACATATTCGAAAATACATTGTAAGGCATTATGTGTTTCTCTCCAATAACCCTTAATGACAGAGCAATCCCAGAAGACATGGTAATGGTTTGCATTTTGGTTTCCACAATTTCTCCAGCATATAGATGCATTGCCACCATGATATGATTTCTGAGAGGGTGTGATAAAATACCGGGAAACTCTTAAATGATTCCTAATCTCATATTTATAAAACCAATGTTTACACCTCCAAGTTATTTATATATTTACCTATTTATTACTGAGCCATACCTACTCTGTTATCTGTAATGTGCATTATCTACTGCTGGGACATTCTCACCTCTTGCTCTTATTCTACTGCTTTTCTAATAATGTAAATAGTTTTTGTTTTTTGTACATTTTTAGAGTTTGTTGTGATTGTTGTGTTTTTTAATACTCAGGGATTACCAACGTAATTTCATTGTAATACTGTCAGAGAGTGGCGCAATGACAATAAAGCCTCTTTGGTCTTATAATGAGATTCTTGTTTACTAAGTTGATCACATTTAAAATCCAAATGTATCCCTTTTCTACCCCTCCTCCTCCTCCATGTGTTCTTCTCCCTCCCCTCCTCCAGGGGGCGGTGTCCAACTCCCTCACCTGTCTGCAGCTCCATAAGAGGGCGGAGCGCGTGGCTGCTCTGCTGATGGAGAGAGCCGGTCTGCAGGAAGGGGACCACGTCGCTCTGGTCTACCCTCCAGGTCGAGAGGATGCACGCTTTTTTCGTCCTCCTCTTTTCTTTTCTTGTCAATATTTTATTACTTTCTATATTAATTAGATAATGCATTGGAGGTGCCCAGATTAACCCCCTCGAGTTTGTTTTTTTACATCTCTCCACCATATCTTTTATTGACTATGTGTATATGTATCTGTAGTATTTGTATATGTATAAATAAAACAAATCCAAATTTATAGAATAAGTTTTCACGCAGACACGCAGATTAGGAACATCGGACAAAACTGAATTGATTATTGACACCTCTCTGCCGTGGTGTGGTGTGTGTGTGTGTGTGGTGGTGTGTGTGTGTGTGTGTTGTGTGTGTGTGTGTGTGTGTGGTGTGTGTGTGTGTGTGTGTGTGTGTGTGTGTGTGGTGTGTCCTGCAGGTATTGACCTGATCGCAGCCTTCTACGGCTCCCTGTACGCCGGCTGTGTTCCCATCACGGTGCGACCGCCCCACCCTCAGAACATCGCCACCACCCTGCCCACCGTCAAGATGATCGTGGAGGTCAGGGCCGTAAAAATACTATAAAATACTATAAAATACTACTTTTAGTTTTAGACGATTTTATCAAGAATGTGTTTTTTGAGTTGAGTTTTCTGGACTTATATGCAGTACTCTAATATTATTTTGTGCTTCTTATATTCAAATGATCAAACAAGCTTGCTACAGATCTTATCTTATATTATCTTTTCAATTTGTTAAAACATTTGCAAGTTATTTATGAACTAAAATTAGGCATGGACGCCTTGGGACAAAGTCCAATCAAGTCCTTTTGTTATTTTCCTTGCTTGTATCTAATATTAAAATATTATATAAAAAGGTATCTAAGCAAGGGACTGTAGCTAGCCCTGCTAGCCCCAGGGCTGCCGCTGTGTAGCTGACATCTGACCTGATTTGGTAAAAATTGTTAATTCAAAATGACAATTAAGCCCTGATCACATAGCTGTAACCTGAAGATCCGCCCCGTCCCTGCAGGTCAGCCACTCGGCCTGCGTGATGACCACGGCGGTCATCTGTAAGCTGCTGCGCTCCAAAGAGGCCACGGCCACCGTGGACATCAGGAACTGGCCGCCTGTCCTCGACACCGGTACCACAGCTTTTCCTGTTTTTGTAAATGGACTGTGTGGACTCTATTGCACTTTTCTTTAAAGGTCCCATGACATGGTACTCTTTGGATGATTTTATCTAGACCTTTGTGGTCCCCTAATACTGTACCTGAAGTCTCTTTTAAATAGACCTTAGTGGTCCCCTAATACTGTATCTGAAGTCTCTTTTATATAGACCTTAGTGGTCCCATAATACTGTATCTGAAGTCTCTTTTATATAGACCTTAGTGGTCCCCTAAAACTGTATCTGAAGTCTCTTTTATATAGACCTTTGTGGTCCCCTAATACTGTACCTGAAGTCTCTTTTAATAAGACCTTAGTGGTCCCTAATACTGTACCTGAAGTCTCTTTTATATAGACCTTAGTGGTCCCCTAAAACTGTATCTGAAGTCTCTTTTATATAGACCTTAGTGGTCCCTAATATTGTACCTGAAGTCTCTTTTATATAGACCTTAGTGGTCCCTAATACTGTATCTGAAGTCTTTTATATAGACCTTAGTGGTCCCCTAATACTGTATCTGAAGTCTTTTATATAGACCTTAGTGGTCCCCTAATACTGTATCTGAAGTCTTTTATATAGACCTTAGTGGTCCCCTAATACTGTATCTGAAGTCTCTTTTATATAGACCTTAGTGGTCCCTTAATACTGTATCTGTAGTCTCTTCAGATCATATCATTTATCATCATAAAGAGCAAGATACCAGATTGGCCCATCTGAGCTTTCATTTTCTCAAAGGCAGAGCAGATACCCAGGGCTCGGTTTCCACCTATCACCATTTCTAGCCACTGGGGGGCCATAGGCAGGCTGGGGGAATGCATATTAATGTAAAAAACCTCATGTAGTGAACTGCTCAAAGCGCTTTTACATAGTACAGGAACTATTCACCGTTCAAACACCTTTATTCACTGTGGCCAATGCCGGGCGCCACCTGCTCACCAGATACACACTCACACACATTTACACAGCCGCCTATTCAAATTCATTCCAGAGCACCAATCATAATATTGACAATCATGAGAAACATGATCCTACCTCTTACTCTACTTTCATCCTTAACTTTAACCCCGACCTTAAAGCTTCCCTGAGAAAAGTAGATTTCCGATTACATCCACATTTTCTAGCTAGCGGTCTTCTGTTGTCCTCCATTTGAATGGAAAACTGCCAAGTTTCTTGGCGCGTTACCGCCACCAGCTGTATTGTGAAACCGTCAACAGCATGAGACACAGACAAAACACGGACCCACTCATCCAAACAGTGCTCCACCGTTGCCAATAGTGGTCGAAAACTGCACAGGGTATTGTTTAACCCAAAACATCAACCATTATTTTCCACGTCAAGTTGCAATTTTGTCACACTTGCTTCCTGGATCGGAAGATAATGGTTACTGTACTTCTTCTTCGTCTGTTTGACATATCTGGTGTGTGTTGAACTAAAATGTGTAAACCTGTGGAAGGGGTCCCTACTGTACAATGTGACTGGGTTTGCTGTTGCTCACTATTACAGAGTAAACTTATTTTAGGTAAGCAGTAACTTGCAGTTAACATTCAGTCATAAAGAAAATAAAAATGTGAAGTTTTCACTTTTTTCTACACTTGAAAGTAAGGCTGCTGTTCGATTATGGAAAAAAATCATGATTGCAACTATTAGATTTTCAATATTGAAATCACGATAATTTAACACGATTACTCACTGACTTTTTGGAAAGATGTTGCATTCATTGAACTAAAAAAAACAGTGAAACGGTTGATCAAATCAACAGTGAAAACACCTTGAACTGTGAAATGTCCCTTTAGACTTTTGAACTTTTTAAGTTCCTCTGCAGAACACAAGACATAATCAGAGTTTACTTGCAAAATGTAATGTACAAAATAATCCTTTCTCTCAATTACATTGTTTTTGTGATCGTTAAAAGCTAAAATCGTAATCGCGATTAAAATTCGATTGATTGCACAAGTCCTACCTGAAATGTAAAATTCATTTTAATTTTTATTGAATTCTTAATAACAGCGTATACAAGCACAGGGCTGGTCATACATTTCAGAATCTTGGCATAAACATACGACATGTCACAGAGGAAAAATAAAACTTATAAATATAAAGAAGGGGAAATCCAGTCTACAGAAAGACGAAGAAGCTCTGCTGTACTAAGTCTCTGCTTTCTTAGGTTGAGTTTTCATTCCCCTTGTGTAGGTCCAATAAAGATCCCAAGAGGACGTCCCGTCCTCTTTGTCAGCTGTTAGTTTGTGAAGAAATGACTCATAACATGCTGTCTCCACCATTGCATTAGTCCAGTCTTTCAGATTAGGACCTACAGCAGTTTTCCAGTGTCTCAAAATAACTGTGACCAAGCCCACCATAATGACAGATAAAGTTCTTTTTGGTATATTCGGTATTTGTGATCAATCAAACATCACTGAACCTGACCAGTTACTCAGGGAGTCCGCAACTTTGACCCAAAATTGACTTGAAATGTAAAAATCTTTAATTTTATGAAGATAAAAAATAATCGGGTTTGAACTCAGGATAAATAGTAGTCTAAGTATCAGAAATGTAACAAAACATCAGCTACATCAGGACGATTTAAACCTCTACCAATGACTGCTTACAGCATTGTGGGTTCATTTTGAGGTTAGGTTCTGAATGTAACAAGACTGTGCTCTTGACTGTAGTAAAACAAAAGTGTGTGTGTGTGTGTGTGTGTGTGTGTGTTGTGTGTGTGTGTGTGGGGGGGGGGGGGGTCGTGTGTCTGTGTGTGTGTGTGTGTGTGTGTGTGTGTGTGTGTGTGTGTGTGTACTGCAGATGACCTGCCAAAGAAGAAGCCTCCAGCTCTCTATAAGCCCACCAACCCTGACGGCCTGGCCTATCTGGATTTCAGCGTATCGACGACCGGCATGCTGGCCGGAGTCCAGGTCAGCTCAGCGTTAATCCTCTGGTCCCGACGCCGGGACGGACGTCCCTCCTTAGTCCATTTAGACATTAGCAGGACATACTGTACAGGAAACATGAGGAAAGACAGACTAGAGCTGCAACAATTCTAACTTTAGCTGGACAATGATTTGTCTCAGAAATAATTGCGGTTAACAATATAATTGCCTCTTTCAGTGAAATTTAACAAATTAAAGTTGTCAGGGAAAACCAGGACACATCTTTTGGATACATCTTTTGGATATATATCACAGTTATGTGACCCAGTAAATGTAATAACACAAATACACAGCATATGAAGTAAACCACGCCTCTTTATTATCATAAAACATTGTTTCTTGCTGCATCCCTCCCTTGTGATTCTCGTTGCTTTGAATGTGTTCAGGGTCAACAGCCAACAACAAACAACTGAAATAGTAATCAAATTATACAGTCCAATTAATAATTCCTCGTAAAATTACAATTTGGCATATCTAAAGAAAGAAATAACAAAAAACAATCACACGCCTTGAGACCTTAGCTAATGTTAGCAATTAATTGCAGTTAAATAAAGAAACTGTGATTATGTTGAAAATAAAAAATTAAACATTGACAATTAGACAATTATAAATATTTGTTACAGGCCTATGAAAGAGCAGAATAAAAGCCCCCAAACCCCAAAGCTTCTTAAACACCAGTGTATAAAAGTGTTCACACCGGAGCAGATGCACCTATTTAAGTATGGAACATAAATCTGAACATATTCAGGTCTTGTATTCAGGAAGGAGGCCAAGTCTAATAAAAAAGTTCCATCCTCATACTCAAACTAAGGAAAAGTGACATTTTAAGATTAACTGTCCATTTTTCTACCCTGTTTGTTGTTCGTCTGTGTGTCTTGTTGTGTGTCTCTCTTCCCTTCCTTCACTCTCTCTCTCTCCAGATGTCCCATAATGCTGTTGGAGCCTTCTGCCGGTCGGTGAAGCTGCAGTGTGAGCTGTACCCGTCCAGAGAGGTGGCCATCTGTCTGGACCCCTACTGCGGCCTCGGCTTCGTCCTCTGGTGTCTCTGCAGGTCGGTGTCTCCGTCTACTCGCACACCTTTTAAAGATGTATTTTAGCTAGCCATCTTTAATATTATCTACACTGTCTAATGTTACTTTCTTTCTGACTTTTAACTCCTGATATGAATCAAGCTCCCAAAACACTGGATCCTACATTTCCCATAATTCAACTCATCTTTTATTAGCCTCTTCCTGCCTGATATAAACTCAACACGTCCAGTTTGCATTGCAAATGTCTCGTCTCCCAGCCCCGGCGTCCGAGAACTTCTGCTACGTGATATACTCATAAACTGTGATTCATGTCACAAAGTTGTCCTTTAATAACAAAAACAGACCAGATCTCAGGTCTGCTTAGTTTTAAATCCTCAGCTCATAAGTTGTGAACTTGGCGAGAGCGGATTTCTGCTGCTGAATGTCTTATAAATAAAGCAGACTGCAAATCACCTCCAGGATGAGAGTTTTCTCAGACTTTAAAGCAAAAATAACTCACATTTGCAGCTGATTGTTATCATGAACAACTCCCATGTTTCTCTGGAAAATACATCTCCATCTCAACAGCTGGTTAAATAACAGATTAATGCTCCTTTTGTTGCATTTAACCATTAAAAGAAAGTGTGTGTGTGTGTGTGTGTGTGTGTGTGTGTGTGTGTGTGTGTGTGTGTGTGTGTGTGTGTGTGTGTGTGTTTGTTTTCTGCAGTGTGTATTCAGGCCACCAGTCCATCCTGATCCCCCCCGTGGAGCTGGAGTCCAACCCGGCGCTGTGGCTGCTGGCCGTCAGCCAGCTGAGGGTGCGAGACACCTTCTGCTCCTACAGCGTCATGGAGCTGTGCACCAAAGGACTCGGCCTGCAGACCGAGGCCCTCAAGGTCAGCGAACCGACACGTCACGTCAAGGGACGTTTATTTAATTCAGTTTGAATCAAACATCTTTATTTATCCCAAAAGGACTTTTTCAATTTTGCAGTCAACCAGTCACATAAAAGTCAAAGTCAAAGTCAAAGTCTGCTTTATTGTCAATTTCTTCACATGTCAAGACATAAAAAGAGATCGAATTATGTTTCCCTCTATCCCACGGTGGAGACAAGACATATTTTACCAATTAGGTCCACAGACAAACATAACATTCAAGTAAACAATATAAAAAGTAAAAA
The DNA here is from genome assembly GCF_008692095.1 of Etheostoma spectabile. Taxonomy (NCBI): domain Eukaryota; kingdom Metazoa; phylum Chordata; class Actinopteri; order Perciformes; family Percidae; genus Etheostoma; species Etheostoma spectabile. The sequence goes on from NC_045754.1 coordinate 4,160,349, forward strand.
TAAGAAGGCGCATGTGATGAAGAAAATAAGAGCAGCAAAATTTGAGTTGAAAATGTGCAATTGTGCATACAGTAGACAGTCAATATAATAGTGCAAAAGTCAGGCGGTAGCATAGTGGTGCCGGTTATGTAAGAGCAGCAGAAATGGGTTCAGAAGTGTTTTCAGGACAACAGGACAACAACAACAAGTTGCAAAGTGTGCAAGCTAAAAGCTAGTCTACGTCCACGACGTTCCACTTCCGGGATTGCCTCTGGAAAAATCCTCTGGATTTCGCTCATTAATGTCGGATATCCGTTGCCTTGGGCTTCCTTTTGTGTTGGGTTTTTTAACTCCGGTGGATTTTCTGAGGACTCTGGTTACCTGGTCCTCAGATCTCTGCAGGGTAAATCCAGACAGCTAGCTGGACTATCTGTCCAATCTGAGGACTATGGTTACCTGGTCCTCAGATCTGTGCAGGGTGAATCCAGACAGCTAGCTGGACTATCTGTCCAATCTGAGGACTATGGTTACCTGGTCCTCAGATCTCTGCAGGGTAAATCCAGACAGCTGGCTAGACTATCTGTCCAATCTGAGGACTATGGTTACCTGGTCCTCAGATCTCTGCAGGGTAAATCCAGACAGCTGGCTAGACTATCTGTCCAATCTGAGGACTATGGTTACCTGGTCCTCAGGTCTCTGCAGGGTAAATCCAGACCGCTAGCTAGACTATCTGTCCAATCAGAGCTTTCTGTTGCACGACCAAAACAACTTTTAAATGTACACGTCTCCCACCAATCCAGCGCGCTTTGGCATTGCAGTGTTGGATGATGCAATGGTGTTATTCTTGTCTGCTTTTACGTAGTCTCGCTTTGCCAGACCCTCCTCCAAAAAAAGCATGAGCAGTTTTGTTTTAGCCAATTATTAATTCTGATTTAATTATTCATCATAATGAGATTAAAATAGCTAATTATAATAATAATAATAATAATAATAATAATAATAATAATAATGGTGATAAATCAGAACAATTTTGCACCCGACAGAAAGATTTTCGGTTCAAAGTAAGTGTGAGACTTTCCTCTGGGAGAAGTCTTGTACAGGACAGGAAGTGATGTCACTGTATTGGCCCATTTGTCACTGTCCTCCCAAGAGATTAGCACCAATCTGCCCCCCCCGCTGAAGTCTGATTACCAGCCCTGACGTCAGTCACAGTCTGGATTCGACCATCTGGACTGAAACTGGTCCTGTAGCTAAATATGAACAGCCCCCCCCCCCCCACTCTGACGCTGTCCAGCTGACTTCAGTCTTCTGCAGGAGACATCTGTCCTCTGACTCGGCGCTAATAAACTCCGTCTCTGTCTGCTGAAGCCTGGGGCCACGTCTGAGCTCTCCGACACCTCTGATTGGTCACAGCAGAGTTAATTTTAGGGATTTTAGACCTTTTTTTTGTTTAAGTCTCCATGGAGACTGAAGGCTGAACGCAGAGGGAAAAGTAACACATGTTCTCGACTTACACACACACCTGTGTGTTTCTCCACTTGTGAGGACCGTCACTAACATGGAGCAATAAAGCCCAAACCAAAGCTAAAGCTTCAAACTGGAGAATAAAACACACCTTTTTACAAAGTTTTTTTCAACGTTTTTGTTGAAATCTTTTGGTGCTTTTTTAATGCATTTTTTAAGCTTTTTTTGACAGGGATTTTTTGAAGATAGACAGTTTTTTCCATATGTTTTCTACAGGTTTTTTGTAGTCTATTTATGATGTTTTTTGTTTTTTTAAGTAAACTTGTTTTTCGGACAAAAATTGACTTTAGGCAAGTAGAAAATGTTTTTACTTGCCTAGCGTTGAACACTGATATTATATACATTACAGTTAAGAACATAGATCGAAGGTCGAAGCCCCTCCGTTGTCTATTTTGTGATAAAATGTGTTTTCCCGTCTCTGGTCCAGGCTCGGGGCCTGGATTTGTCCCGGGTTCGGGCCTGCGTCGTGGTGGCGGAGGAGAGGCCCAGGATGTCGCTCACACACTCCTTCTCCAAGCTCTTCAAAGACCTCGGCCTTCACCCGCGGTCTGTCAGCACGGCCTTCGGCTGCAGAGTCAACCTGGCCATCTGCCTGCAGGTAGGATCAGACGAGCAGCAGCACACCGACACCACAGACACTCCACAGATTATAAAAGGAGAGTTTGCAGTAAAACACTGCTTTTTTTACTCCAAAAATGCACAACCTTCATAAAGATTGTATCATTGTGAAGTGAGAACTTGTTAATCTTGCATGATGGAAGCAAAAGCCAGAAAACAAAAATAACTGGTAGCTATGGTCTTTGTCTGAGTTCTCATGCTCCCTGTGTCTGTGCTGTGATTGGCTGCAGGGCACTTCGGGACCGGACCCTACCACTGTGTACGTGGACATGAGAGCGCTGCGTCATGACAGGTACCACAGTGTGTCCTGTCAGCTTTAGTTTTTCTTTTTTTCTTTCTCTTCAGGTTACAAAACTGTAACATTTCCACATGTGTGTGTTTCAGGGTCCGCTTGGTAGAAAGAGGTTCTCCCCACAGTCTGCCGTTAATGGAGTCTGGCAAGGTGAGTTTGATTTGCATTAAGAATGATGTGTAGCATGTGGTCACGTTTTCAAGCTCAGGACTTTGTCCTAAACTGTGATTGCAGGTTGGGTTTATTAAAAACAGAGTGCCCACACAATTGATTTATTTCCCTCTGCGTATTTCCCTCATGAATTTGTGTGTGCAACCTGAGAGATCAAAATAAAACAAATAAAACAGTCAGTCTGAAATTAAACTTTCATTTTGCCAAGGACTCTTTAAAGCTGTGGGGTGTAGTTTCTGTCTCCCCCCATGAGGACTTCTAAGTAATAACAACAAAACTGTTGTCGCGTCCACATGATACAAACCATTGTCACTCCCCGATGTGAGACGAGTGAAGATGCATCACTTTGCGACAAGTAGCATACAAGATGTTAAAGAGAGACTTCTGTAATGTCAGTACAGTAAAAATGGACCTACTTGTCAGTTAACGTTATCAATCAACCATAGATAGCTAAAACGTTTTTTAAAAATGACTGCTAGCTTAGCTACAAGCTAGCAATCAAACACAACAAAGGCTGTTACTGGAATGGTGTTTTGAGCTAACGTTAGCAATCAATCAATCATAGATAGCTACAACGTTTTTGAAAGGATTTCCATCTTCTGTTATTGTTTGTAACGAGAAAAGTTTATTATTTCATGGATTTTGGATTTCACAAATTTCAGTGTTATGCTGTTAACCGTTGCTCAGCTCAAGACTGCTCTTGACTTACATCGGGGAGTGACAGCCTTCCGGATCTCACCCCCCCGAACCGGGGTAAAAAAACATATTGCCTTCGAAGAGGGCATTGATTACTCGGTTTCGCGCAAAAATTTCCCGCAACCAATCTTTGAACAACCGTGTCATCTGAGAGACACAGAGAGATTTTTGGGGGAGCTTATGTCTTTAAATTTGGGTTGGGACTTATTTTGGGGAGTGACAAGTAAAAAGGGGCTTAATTTCTAAAAATTACGAACCAAGCTTTTAAATTTAAAAAACCTCATTAAAGTCAGGGACAACGACCACCAAGTACAATCACAAAAAGAACCATCAAATCGAAATTTGAAAGACAAAGATTCGTTTCCCGGGGCTCCATCCTCCCCATCGGCTGATCAAACAGACAGGGTTGGTCCCACGTCGCTGTGGGGAGTGGGTAGAAGGGTAACTCCTTTCATCAATGGTTTTCCAAGTTGCCTTTCTTTTTGGAAAAAATTTAAAACCAGAAAAAACCCTAATGGCCATTTTATGCACAATGTTTCCTGGTTTTAGTCTTTACAAAGTTCAGACCGGCTTTTTTATTGCAAGTGAAAGTATTAGGTTTTATAAGGGTGAGGACTTTTTGGGCCCCCCCAAAAAGGGTTTTCTTTTTTCCCTTCAAACCACTTCTTTAAAAATTAAACCGTTTCGTAACCAAAAACCTGTTTCATTAGGGCTTCCCCCAATAAATCTTCGTGATTGACGAATTTTAAATCCCTTCATCCGTCTTGGGGATTTTTTTTTTTTTAAAACCCCTCTCCGCTCAAAACCCCTGTCTGATCATGTCCAATCCGGTTGTTCCTCCACCCTCACTTTAGTTTCTAGAGGACAGTCACAAGGGTAGAGTAGCCCCCCCCCTTCATCACACACGGTCCCAGCAACATGGGACACAGCGGCGACAACCCCCGGTCCACAATTCCAACATTTGGCTACAGTTTAATTTTTATTAAAGCAGTGTATTTCAGGCCCAAACCCTTTTTTTCACCAGTTTTTTCCCCTGGGAAACCCCCCCGGGGGCCCCCCCCGGCAAAAACACAGAAGAAATTATTGAATCAACCCATCTTCAGTTTTAGATAAAGGCGGTGAGAAAAGAAAAGGGTGGCCCTTGGGCCTGGACCCGGACCAGGGCCAGAGATTTTACTCATGGCCAGACTATCATAGTTCATAAAAATGCAGGGCAGTGACGATACAGACGTTTCATACACAGGACGTGTGTAACTCCACTGACCCGACATTCAACCCGTGCTGGACCCATTCTTAATGAGTCAGCCGTCGCTCTGTGAGTAGCATACACACCCATACACAGTTGCTAGTAGCCAAGGAGGACACGCAGGATTAATCATCATTAAAACATGATGGACTCTTCAGAATAGGTCATTATCTTCACTTGAGTTTCTGCACAATAAAGTTGCTAGATAGATAGATAGATAGATAGATAGACAGATAGATAGATAGATAGATAGATAGACAGATAGATAGATAGATAGATAGACAGACAGATAGATAGATAGATAGATAGATAGATAGATAGATCTCTTACAGTTCATGTGGTCACATGAAGGAATTTTTTGAGGTGTCTTGGGAGGGAAAAGAACAAACAATAAAGTATTTGAGGCAGATGCAAGACGACCCAATCTTCTGAACATAGTCATACTGAGAGATACAGAGAGAGTGTGGAGCCGATAGTCTTTTAGCTTTTTTTTTTAGCAACTCAGTGGCTTGAATGTAACGTACGTTCATTAATATCTAAAAGTTAAGAACTAGAGCTTTTCCTCTGACTAACTAAGTTAGTTTTTTCGTGAGAAAGCTGAAAGTATTTGACTCAGGACTCAATTCAGTTATAACGAGAAAACTCTTTCACTCACTTATTGTTTTCCCAAGATAACAAGCTAGTTAACTCCCGATTTAGAGATAATCATAAATGATTGCAACCACTCATCACATCCTGGCAGATGGTGAAGGAAGAAGATCTCATCACCGGCAGCGCACCACTCGCCCCCGCATTCAGGAGACGGAGTCAAGTCTTTTATTGGAGTTTATTTATACAGGAGGACATCTTAAGAACAACACATGTTGGGAGTACATTTTGTTTCTGTTCATTTCCGTCGTCATTCATAATTAACAATCATCCTTTTTTTATCTTTGTACTGTTGCCAAGGTAGAGCTGAGAGTTATTTAACAGCGAGGGCTCATGATGAAGAACTGACAATGACGAAAAACAACGCTGATAATTTTACAAATCTACCGAAATGTGAAGAGACAATAAAAGCTAACTTTTTACAATGACCAGGGTACTTTCCCACAGCCAATACAGTTTATTGTAAACAAATTGTAGTTAAATAAGAATAGATTTTCTCTCCTAAACTGAGACCCAGTGTCTTTTGCAGCTTTTGTAAGAAAAGGATCCACATTATTGGGGTTAAGTTCATGTAATTATCAGCTGTAATCCCATTCTCACGATAAAAACCAAATGTTTTCTCATTAATATATCAGATATATGGATATGCATACTCTCGTGTCTTTATTTGACAACTTGCAAATGTGTCGAGCCAACAAGCGTCTTCCTCCTCTGACTCTGATAAAGACAAGAAACGTCCCCGAAAAGCTTTATTTTTTTAACATTTTTTAAATCATCTTATCGTCCGAGTCCTCCTGCAGAACGTCAAAGCTGCACGTTTTCATCCCGGAGCAAATTACATTCATTCATCTGATCGCTGAGCAGCACTTATTTCAGTTTCATTACAGATCTCTTAGCAACTAACGGAGGTCTGTCGGCGAGGTCAGCGTCACAGGAAGAGTCAGCCTGAGAGAAAAGAGGAATTCACTTAATAGAGCCATAACTTTAGGAGAACAAGAGAACGTTTGCTGACATGAAACAGAAAAACAGTCCCATTTCAGCGCTTTATTTGCCTGATAACTGATAAAGTTAATGAATTTAAGTGTTCTTCATTGGCTCGACTATCTGTCTCTCTGTTACTGGGTTTTATGTTGAACAAATTCTCATTTGTTGAATAATTGCTTAAAGCCTTTAAACAAAGTTTTATATTGGAGTTTGTAACATTCCACAATCTTAGATTCAAGATATTTATTTGTCATATGCACAGATTTTACACCATGCAATGAAATTCTTAAGTTGCAACGTTTCCCACAATATAAAAATGTACACAATATACACACACAATATATTTAAAAGATTCAAGTATAAAATTGCATGCAGCAGGAAGACATTAAAAGCATTATAAAAAGCATATGCATTGAACAAATGCAAACAAGTTAGTTTGGTCATTTTCCCTGTAAATGCATATCGGTTTCATTAACTACTAATAGTCTCTATCGGCCCTGGTTCAGATCCCAGAGAAGGATTATTAGATCTCCTGAAAACCCCTCGGCAGCCTGGGCATACTTTAAAAAAAACAAGGACATCTTTTTTAGTTCAATAAGGGTCTTCTGAAGATTTTAGCCGTGACATGAAGGTCCTGGTTTTGAGGTAAAGGACCGTTAAAGACTAGATGAGTTAGACATTCATCAGGTACACATTTGAATTTGTCACTTTGGGGTTTATGACCAGAAGTATTTTGATAAGGGGGTTTCATACGCTGTCTGTAATCTAACATCTAAAAGCCAAAATCCTGTCAGGTGGGGGGACCCTCCTCAATCCATGGGGTCCGTGGTCTAGCGGCTGCTGCCTGAATTCAAAGTTTAGATACCAGCTGCTTTGGAAAGTAAAAAAAGTGCAAGATTAGCGCTGTACAATATATCATTTTTATATTTATATCATTGCAATATTAACTGGCACAGTACTCACATCGCCATGGAAAGTCTGGGTAAACTGCACTTTAGGGGCGCCCGGGTAGCACACCCGGTAGAGCATGCGCCCCAGTACCAAGGCTTAAAGCCCCCCCCCCATTTTCTTTGGCTGTCCTATGTAATAAAGACCTGAAATGCCCCAAAAAAATAATCTTTAAAAAAAAAAATATTCAAAAAGAAAAATGAACTTTAAAATCTAACTGCCCTTCCTTTTTTATTTTTAGTGCTGCCTTTTAAATTCAATTCAATGTTCAATTTGTTAAATAAAAGAAAGTTTTTTTAGCAGAATGCTGAAAGCGGTAGAGATGCAGAACTGAGTACACTTCAATATCTGCTTATTTATCGCAAGTAATATAGTTATTGCGACATTCAACCACTTTATTAATAATAATAATAATAATAATAATACATTTTATTTGTAATGCACTTTACATTTAAACAAATCTCAAAGTGCAACAGGTGAGATCCTAAAGCAAGGTAGAAACATCAGTGTAAAATATCCATAAATAGTGCGACGACATTTTTGTGCAAGGTTAAAACTCATAAGTTCTTCCTTTTTTAAAAGTCTCAATAGTCTGTGGTGCTCTCAGATGGTCAGGGAGGGGGGGGGGGGGGGCCCTCAGATGATCTGGGGGGGGGGGGGTCCAAGTCTGAGGAGCGGCAGAGCCGAATGCACGACCACCCATGATGCTGAGCTTAGTTCTGGGGGGAAGGAAGCGGTTGGAGTTGTTTGAGCGGAGGGATCGTGTTGTAGTGAGAGGGTGAGTAGTTCTTTCAGGTGGGTGGGGGGGGGGACCTTATTGAGACCTTATATTCAATCCTAGCAGAGACGGGAAGCAGGTGAAGTGAGTGGAGAATGGGACATGTTTTCCTCATATCTCTAGTTCCTGTTTAACAGAAATAAGCGAGGGAGTGAGTCTCTGGCTGCAGGAAGCAGCGTGATGGATCTTTTCTCGGCGCCTGATGAGACTTGAGATGTCTTCTTCCCCCACACTGACACACAAAGAGAGGACGTCATGATTTTATTGATCAGCCCGCGCTTTATTTGACTCACTGTGTGTGGGAGGAGGAGGACGGAGGGACAACAGCCTGTTAATCCAGGCAGCCCGTCCTCAACAAAGTCTTTGACTGGGTTCCTGTTTGTTGAAGATTGTGCGATAAATGTAATAAAGAGTGGTTGGGTGAGGTGTAATCACGTCTGTCCCTGAGACATCCGTCCCTGAGACATCCGTCCCTGAGACACCTGTCCCTGAGACACCTGTCCCTGACACACCCGTCCCTGAAACATCCGTCCCTGAAACATCCGTCCCTGACACATCCGTCCCTTACACATCTGTCCCTGACACATCTGTCCCTGACACATCCGTCCCTGACACATTCGTCCCTGACACATCCGTCCCTGACACACCCGTCCCTGACACATCCGTCCCTGAACATCCGTCCCTGAAACATCCGTCGCTGACACATCCGTCCCTGAACATCCGTCCCTGACACATCTTTCCCTGGCACATCCGTCCCTGACACATCTGTCCCTGACACATCCGTCCATGAAACATCCGTCCCTGAAATATCCGTCCCTGAAATATCCGTCCCTGACACACCATCCTTGACACATCCGTCCCTGACACATTCGTCCCTGAGACACCCGGGTCCCTGACACATCGTCCCTGACACCCCTCCCGACACATCCGTCCCGACACATCCGTCCCTGACACACCCGTCCCTGACACACCGTCCTGACACATCCGTCCCTGAAACATCCGTCGCTGAAAAATCCGTCCCTGAAACATCCGTCGCTGACACATCTCCCTGAAACATCCGTCCCTGACACATCTTCACGGGCACATCTTTCCCGGGACACATTTTCCTGGCACATCCGTCCCTGACACATCTGTCATGACACCCGCCATGAAACATCCGTCCCTGAAATATCCGTCCCTGAAACATCCGTCCCTGACACATCCATCCTGACACATCCGCCCCTGACACTTTCGTCCCTGAACACCGTCCCTGACACATCCGTCCCTGACACACCCGTCCCTGACACATCCGTCCCTAAAAAAACACCAGTCCCTGACACATCCGTCCCGACAACATCCGTCCGACACATCGTCCCGACACATCTGTCCCTGCCATCCGTCCCTGACACATCTGACACATCCGTCCCTGACACATCTGTCCCTGACATCACCACATCGTCCCTGACACATCCGTCCCTGACACATCCGTCCCTAGCACATCCGTCCCTGACACATTCGTCCCTGACACATCCGTCTGGCATCCGTCCCTGACCTCCGTACTAGCACATCCGTCCCTGACACATCCATCCCTGACACATTTGTCCCTGACTCATCGTCCTGACACATCCGTCCCTGACACATCCGTCCCTGCACATCCGTCCCGGGACACATCCGTCCCTGACACATTCTCCTGAAAACCCGTCCTGACACATCCGTCCCTGACACACTGTCCTGACACATCCCTGGCACATCCGTCCCTGACACATCCGTCCCTAGCACATCCGTCCCTGGCACATCCGTCCCTGACACATTCGTCCCTGACACATCCGTCCCTGACACATCCGTCCCTGGCACATCCGTCCCTGACACATCCGTCCCTGGCACATCCGTCCCTGGCACATCCGTCCCTGACACATCCGTCCCTGACACATCCGTCCCTGACACATCCGTCCCTGGCACATCCGTCCCTGACACATCCGTCCCTGGCACATCCGTCCCTGGCACATCCGTCCCTGACACATCCGTCCCTGGCACATCCGTCCCTGACACATCCGTCCCTAGCACATCGTCCGACAATCCATCCTGACACATTGCCCCTGACTCCGTCCCTGACACATCCGTCCCTGACACATCCGTCCCTGACACATCGCCTGCACATCCGTCCCTGACACATCCGTCCCTGACACATTCGTCCCTGACACATCCGTTCCTGAAACATCCGTCCCTGACACATCCGTCCCTGGCACATCAGTGCCTGACACATCTTTTCCTGGCACATCTGTCCCTGACACATCTGTCCCTGACACATCTGTCCCTGACACATCTTTCCCTGGCACATCCGTCCCTGACACATCTTTCCCTGATACATCTGTCCCTGACACATCTTTCCCTGGCACATCCGTCCCTGACACATCTGTCCCTGACACATCTGTCCCTGACACATCTTTCCCTGGCACATCCGTCCCTGACACATCTTTCCCTGGCACATCCGTCCCTGACACATCTTTCCCTGATACATCCGTCCCTGACACATCCGTCCCTGACACATCCCTGACACATCTGTCCCTGACATATCTGTCCCTGACACATCCGTCCCTGACACATCTGTCCCTGACACATCTGTCCCTGACACATCCGTCCCTGACACATCCGTCCCTGACACATCCGTCCCTGACACATCCGTCCCTGACACATCCGTCCCTGGCACATCCGTCCCTGACACATCCGTCCCTGGCACATCTGTCTGTCCTAGAGTCAAATCCGCGTTAAGAAGACGAAGTGGTGAACTGTGGCTGCGAGTTGAATGGAAACAGCTGGGTCTATTTTTGTGTTTGTGCTGGAATCAAAGAGTCGGAGGCGAGCGGTAACCATGGCAACTGGTTATCTTGTACTTTCTTTTTTTTTTGTTTTTTGTTTCCTCAGATCCTCCCCGGAGTCCGCATCATCATCGCCAACCCAGAGACCAAGGGCCCGCTGGGAGACTCCCACCTCGGAGAGGTCCACACATATTAACTCTTTCTTTCCCATTTTCCGGTCCCTTTATTTCTCTCTTTTCATATTTGTGTGATTCTTCTTTCCCTTTTCTTACATTTTCTGTCATTGTTTCTTTTCCTTTTTGCCTTTTTCTTACCTTATCACTTTGTCTTCTATTTTTCATTTTCTTTCCTCATCCCTTTATTTTTCTTCTGTTTCTAGTTCTTTTTTGTCTTTTTTTTTATTGTTTTTGTCTTTAATTTTTGTCATTTTTATCCTTTGTTTTTGTCTTTTTTCTCTATTTTCTTTTTCAGTTAACTCGTATCTTACCACTTTTTTATGTGTTCTTTTCTGAGCTTTTATTTTTCCTTTCCTGTCCTTATTTTTCTTTGTTTCCATTTTGTGTGTCTTTCTATCTTTTTGTCTTAGTCTTCCTTTTCTTTTTGTCTTTATTTCCTTTTCTCTCTGTCCCTTTGCTCCTTTTCCCCCCCTCTTTCCATCTCTTCTGGCTGTTTTCTGACATGAAATATATGATAGAAAGAAATGATAGATATAGACATGATTAAAAGTTGAATTCATCTGTGCTGCCCATCTTTATTTTCTTCCCAATTTGCAGTTTCACATCCATTTCTTACAGTCTCCATCTGAAATATTCCATTGTTGCGTTATTTCTACACCTAACTTTGAAATAGGTTGTAGTAAAGTAGCAGCACGCGGCCTCGTTAACGCGTAGCAGGGTGTAGTTGAACCACCTCTCTCCTCTCCTGGTTTTGGCAGATCTGGGTCCACAGCGCCCACAACGGCAGCGGCTACTACAGCGGGTACGGCGAGGAGGTCCTGCAGTCGGACCACTTCAACTCCAGACTCAGTTTCGGGGACACTCAGACGGTCTGGGCCAGGACGGGGTACCTGGGCTTCCTCCGCCGCACCGAGCTCACCGACGCCAACGGAGGTCAGTGTCCTCCTCGGCTCACGCTTCTCCGCCCGCTGCACGACATGTCTCTCTCTCTCTCTCTCTCTCTCTTCCTCTCCCTCTCTCTCTCTCTCTCCCTCTCCTCTCTCTTCTCTCCCTCTCTCTTTCCTCTCTCCTCTTCTCTCTCTCTCTCTCTCTCTCTCTCTCTCTCTCTCCTCCTCTCCCTCTCCCTCTCCTCCTCTTCTCTCTCTCTCTTCCCCCTCTTTCCCCTCTCCTCTCTCCTCTCTCCTCCCTCTCTCTCTCTCTTCCTCTCTCTCTCCCCTCCATCGTCCTCCCTCCCTCTCTCCTCTCTCTCTCTCCCTCTCCCTCTACCTCCTCTCTCCTCTCTCCTCCTCCCTCTCTCTCTCTCTTCTCTCTTTGTCTCTTTTTAACCCTCATGTTGTCTTCGGGTCAAATTTGGCCTTCAAAATAAGATGAAAATGTTAAAACATTAGAAATATCACACACAACTTTGGAAAAAAAAAAACATGAAAAAAGGACCACTGCTTTGAAAAAGGGACAAAATGTCCGAAAATGCGATAACTTTTTTTCATGGTCGACGGGAAGACAACACAAGGGTTAAAAATGTGTTATTCATACGTCATTGTCATATCAATAAAACACAATGTCAGAAGGTACAATGATCATGTGTAGGACCCGTGAAATGGGGAACGCCTGAATATTTGGTTAATTGAATATAAATTTAAAGAAGTACACGCAGAGGCACCGATCATGCAGATGAAAGATTGAATACTGGAGAGGAACTGTCTTAGATGCTTAAACTTAAATTTAAAGGGTTTGTTCAGTGTGAAGGGCTTTAGATTATGGGTCATTTATAGTGTAAGAGTTCCTGAGTGGAACGGGTAGTGTGATCTCTTGTTTTAAGGGAAATGGACACACGTGTGTACAGTAGGGTTGCAAAGGGGCGGAGATGTTCAGGTGCATCTCCGGAAACTTTCTGCTGGGGAATTTTGGAAACAAACCAATTTGGAATCTTTCTTGGGAATTAATGGAAATAATGGGAATTCGTGGGAAATTGCGAGAATGGAGCTGGAAATGTCGGGGAATTCATACAAACTCCATCTTATACAAACATACATATACACGTTGTGTTTAGTAATAAGCAGACATCTAGAGTAAATACAGATGTTGAGTCATCCGATAGTGGAACTTCAATAAAGTCTTTCATTGAACAACAATAAGCGAGATAGGCATGCAAGTGAAAACTTTGAGTTATTTGTCAGTAGAACTGATATTGTTTCACTGAACAACATGTATAGAGATGATGTGTGCAGTGGGTGTGGCCCCAGTAGTCCTGCAGCAGGCTAGCTGTTAGCCCAAACTATTTAGCTCAACATATGAAGGTAGCTAGCATGCTGCCTTTGATTTACTGTGGTTATGGTTTGTTTGCGTGCTAAGCTAACCATCAGCGCTGTCTATTGTTTCCAGCCTATCAAGAACAAGTGGGCTATACAATAAACACACATAGATTAATAGCAGTGGGTTATGTATCACCGTCCCCAAAAAAGAATTAAACTAAATGTTGGCCAGTGTGTAGCAGCCGACGCTGATGACTGCGTGTGTGCAGTACATAGACGATCATAGAGAGGCCATTCATCTGAAGATGCATTAAATCAGGTTGCTTCAACCGAGATGATGCTGCCGTGTAATGATGATGTGATGTAATATGCATGTATCGGGGGTTAGAGGAAGTCAAGGCAACGCAAGGCAGCTTTATTTCTATAGCACATTTCAGCAAAAGGGAAATTCAAAGTGCTTTACATAAAACATTAAAGATCAGTTCAAACATGATTAAGAAATAAAAAATAAAAAAAGATGAAATATGAGAATAAAAGTTACAGTGCAGTATAACAAATTAAACATTAAAGGGCAGTTAAAAACAACAACAAACCCAGAACGGGCCGGTCCCACCGGTCCTGCTTCTTAATTCTCTTTAAATGCTTATATATAGATTGTCATACAGTTTCAACAATGCAACTTCAGTGTAAGAAATGAACAATTATTTAAAGAAAGGCAAGATCAAAAAGAAAGGAAGAGTAGCTGACTGTTACGGCATCAACTAACGGGGATCCTTTTAATAATCAAACATACTAAGCTACCAAAAGGAGGAGGCCCATTAATATTAAACATACTACAGAGAATACACAGACACTAAGATAATCAATTCACAACATACATAACACAGACAAATGCCCAAATATACAGGATATAAGTTATGCATATATATATATATATACATATAATATACAATATCCCAGTACAATTACATTATAACACTCTAAGAATATTAAGCAATCATATGTTATGAGCAAGTTTTCCTTCAGACATGAAGATGAGCCAGAATGCAACAATTTCACCAAGCTGGTTCTAGATCTGCGTCCCCTACACGCTAAACTCAGGCCTGTCCACTTCAGCCTTTTTTTGTTTTTTACCGGTGACCAGAGGTTTCCCCTCGTGTCATGAGTGTGCCGGGGACGACAGACTGGAACCATCAGTTCTTTAACCTGTGAATGACCCGAAATATCCCTTCTCCAAACAGAGAGACACGACGCTCTGTTCGTGGTGGGAGCTCTGGAGGAGGCCATGGAGCTGAGGGGGATGAGGTACCATCCCATCGACATCGAGACCTCCGTCATCCGCGCGCATAAGAGCATCATGGAGTGGTAGGCTGCACGTGCACGCTCACGGCACATGGAGTGGTAGGCTGCACGTGCACGCGCCCGGCATCACACCGACGCAGATAGAGCCCCGCCGGGGAAGAATGGAACATCTAGCAGCTTAACCCTTGTGTTGTCTTCCCGTCAACCATGGGAAAAAACATTTTACCGTTTTTTTTTTTACATGTTTTGTCACTTTTTTAATGTTTTGGGTGCTTTTTGATGTTTTTCCAAAGTTATTGGAGATTTCTAATGTTGACATTTTCAGCGCTTATTTCGAAGGCCCATTTTTTTGTGATAAAAAAACTGAAAATGGGTCAAATTTGACCCGAGGACAACATGAGGGTTGAGAGACAGATGTTTGTCTAAATAGTCAAATGTTCATCATGACAAGGGTCAGATGTGGTTCCTATAGGAGACCTTTTAGGCTTTTCTGTATTTCTGTCACATCTATAATGATGGTAGCCCTATTTGAAAGAAATCCCTGCGAGCCAAAACCTCAGATTTCCCACTTTTCTAAACGCTAAACTCTCTGCTCCGTATCACGTCATACAGAGCCGGTTTCCCTATATGGTCATCTGTTCCACGTTACTGCAATGTTTACATTACATACTCTGCCACATGTAGCCACATGCTAACATCAGGGAAACCCATAATCACGGTTGCACATGTTGATAATTTCTCCCAAATGTCAAGTCACAGGAGCCTTTATTGGCAGAAAGTGCTGCTGCACTCCCTTACAATCCACTGCTCACTACATGTATCTACATGCAAGCCCCAGAGAAAGCTGTTATCTGGCCACCCGATGGTAATTTCTCCCCAATTTTGGGTCACAGTCCTGCTGGAACATGTCCGGTTGTGTAGTTTTTGGCTTAGAGCCTTTATTGGTGATTTTCACAGCAACTGTACTTGTTGAGTTCTGC
This sequence comes from Etheostoma spectabile, assembly GCF_008692095.1. Lineage (NCBI taxonomy): Eukaryota > Metazoa > Chordata > Actinopteri > Perciformes > Percidae > Etheostoma > Etheostoma spectabile. The sequence goes on from NC_045754.1 coordinate 4,175,738, forward strand.
TGCTCCCTAGTGGCCCAAAAAAAATCAATCATGCCTGCAGCTTTATCAACAGAAGAAACCTAATAAATCCCATGTGTGTCCCCCTCAGTGCGGTCTTCCCCTGGACCAACCTGCTGGTGGTGGTGGTGGAGCTGGAGGGCTCCGAGCAGGAGGCCCTGGACCTGGTTCCCATGGTGACCAAGGCGGTGCTGGAGGAGCACTACCTGATCGTGGGCGTGGTCGTGGTGACGGACATCGGCGTCATCCCCATCAACTCGCGCGGCGAGAAACAGCGCATGCACCTCCGCGACGGCTTCTTACAAGACCAGCTGGATCCCATCTACGTGGCCTACAACATGTAGCCTGAGTGTGTTGTGTGTGTGTGTGTGTGTGTGTGTGTGTGTGTGTGTGTGTGTGTGTGTGTGTGTGTGCGTGTGCGTGTGCGTGAGTGTGTTCAGGAGTGAGCGAGCATGCGTGTGTATGCCGTGCATATTGCCGTTGTTCATTTATTTCTCAGAATCAAGATGTACTGTATTTTTGAACCTACGTATGGTGTCAAGTCGTCCGTTTTCTTTAAAGTCGTGTCGTGCCTGTTGATTGGCTGATTGATTGATTGGTTGATTGATTGATTGCTCAGCATGAGCTTCTACTTTTCTTTTTTTTACGCCCCCTGTTCAATCTTGTGACCGTTACCGGGAGCTCGTCACTGTAGAAAGCCTTAGGGGAACACTGTGTAGGGGCGGCAGCTCCGAGCGTTTTCAATGGTTTAAAAAGGAGAGAGAGAGAGAGAGAGAGAGAGAGAGAGAGAGAGAGAGGAAGAGAGAGACTGTGTCTGTCATGTTTTACTGGTTGATTCAAAACAGTAAATCCCAGATTTGTGGTATTATTTCAATTAGAAACAGGGGCAGCCAGATAATTGTAAAAATATAAATACTGTACATAGACATAATAATCTATATGGAGAGATACCTAAAACACAATGAGGTATAGTAGCCCCTATATGCAGCTCTCTCCACCTGCACCCTGAGTGTGTGTGTGTGTGTGTGTGTGTGTGGTGCGTGGGTGTGGGTGTGCGTGTGCGTGTGTGCGTGTTTGTTCATCATGTGTTAATGTGTGTGACAGAGACATCTGACATAGTTTTTAATGTGATTCACGCAACAGATTTTTTATCCTTATCCACAAATAAGAAAAAGTTTTTTTTTTTATGGAAACACTAAAAGGTTTAAACAGTTTTAACTGAAAACGTCCCCAGAAACCACGTCAGACTGTGTGTGTGTGTGTTCAGCGGCTCAGAACAAACACATTGATTGAAGCCTTTTTCTCATGTGAAGGTTCGGACCAAAAACATGGAAGTGCAATATTTATCACTAAAGAAGTTGATTTAAAGCAAACGCAGCGAAACATTAAAGGCACAATGAGTAGGATTTTCCTAAAAAGCGCTGTAAATAATCCCTCTCCATCATCCCTTATGACCCAGTAGAAGGGCGTGTGTCTGCAGAGACCCTGTTCCTGTATTTATGGGACCTTTCTGGCCGTCAGGCTCTTTAAAACCAGAGTTACCAGGAGTCAGATCGTAAACACACATCCAGGAGGGAAACTACAAGATGGCGGACACAGCAGCGGCGAAACAGATCTGGGGTTTCACCCTCTGGCACCGTAACCCTCGTAAATCCATCTTTGTTTGAGTGATCTGATATCGACCTTTTTGATTTATGCCTTTTCACTCAATGGATGCTGTGTACAATTATTTTTAATTTTTTGGGGCACTTTTTCCCATTATTAGTGACGGTGGATATACAGGACAGGTGGGAGAGAGATGGCGTGACAGATGGACACGACACGGGCCAGCAAAGGGCCGCAGGTCGGACTCGAACCCGGGCCGCTGCAGAGGACTCCAAACCCCCCCCCTGGTCTATATCTTAACCCTCCTGTTGTCCTCGGGTCACATTTGACCCCTTTAAAAAATGTCTTTATGTGAAATATGGGTTTCTTTTGAACCAAATTACCACAAAAAAATGGATTGGATTCCTTACAAAGCTCATTATAATTCATAATTCTTGCTTTTTTTGTAACTCAAATATTAGGTAAAATTCTATATAAATGAGGGTTATTGACCATGAATTCCAAAATGTAATGTAAATCTAGTAAGGTGGTGTCAGTGGAAACTTAAATGGGAGGACAACGCAGATGTTAATGTACACATCAACCCGGTGCATTATAAAAAAGTATTGGAGGGTTGTTTTTTGCTTGAATAATTTCCAGCATGAGTTCTCTGAGAATCTCTTTTATACCCAAGCTAATTTTTTACTGGACCTGAAATTCTCCTAACCTAATTTATATGGAATCGAATGGTGACCATGTAAATCGGAAAAGGTCCAATATGCAATACATTTACTGTAATGAATCCAAAAATGACTCCAATGCGTCATCAGATATTTAGGAAACATGCTAAGTTGAAATGCTATCTTTTCTGACAACAGTGCTAATGCCAGTATTTGCTCCTTGTATTTTGCGATACCCAGGCCAACAAAACCCTACTCATTCTGCCTTTAAGGAGCACAACAATGATCCTTTTTCACTGCGCCAGTCAGCCAATCTTTCAGTTATCGTAGTGAAGTACAGCCCATAGAGCACCTGAAAGCATCTCGCCAAGCAACGTGCACTGTGTGACTATAGAAGAGGGAACATTGTTATTTAAAGAGACTTTAAAGGCAACGGTTTATCCCCAAACTAGGTGTGGCAGTCCACACCTTGCTGTGAATTCTGGGAATTGTCGGGCTGTCCGAGAGTCTCCAGCTTATACACAAACTTTTATTAGGATTAATTCATGAACACTCATTTGTTTAAATCGTCTTTTTATCAGAAGAAAAGAAACTTTATGCATATCAGAAGTTGCTTAGCGCTTGTTTGGCTAACATAGCGGTTTGGGTCTGTTGGTAGCAGAGTAGCGGTCATGTTCCAGTCCCTGTGTGTGTGTGCGTGTGTGCGTGCGTGTGCGTGTGTGTGTGTATTGTATGTAAATAGTGTTGATTTTGTACGGTACAAGTGTGTGTGACTTGTTTTGTACACATGATAAAAAGATTAAATGACACTTTTATAAGAGCCTGCTATGGGCTCACCGTCACACTATACAGTGCAATAAAGTGCTTTGATTGGCTAAAACTCAGACTAGTTGTTGTTATTATTATTATTATTATTAGAATGTGACTGGTTTGTCTTCATGCTCAGACTTACAGTAAATGTGTTTTATGCTTCTTGCGGTGAGCAGCGCCCGGGCAGTGTTAGCCAGACCTTCCTCCACAGCGCCGCGGAGGAGGGTCTGGATAGTCCATACAACATCTGGGATAGGAGAAAAACATGCTCGGGTTCTTGGCATTTCTATGAACCAATCCCAGTCCTCTTGGGCGGGGCTATGCGCCGGACAGAGCCACGGTGCCGCTGCGAAACAGCCTCGGGAAGGAAGTTGTTTTGGTGGAACATGTACGATCAGAAGTAGTTTTCGTCATGTAACAGAAACCTCCGATTGGACAGATAGCCTAGCTAGCGGTCTGGATTGACCCTGCAGAGACCTGAGGACCAGGTAACCATAGTCCTCAGATTGGACAGATAGTCTAGCTAGCTGTCTGGATTCACCCTGCAGAGACCTGAGGACCAGGTAACCATAGTCCTCAGATTGGACAGATAGTCTAGCTAGCTGTCTGGATTCACCCTGCAGAGACCTGAGGACCAGGTAACCATAGTCCTCAGATTGGACAGATAGTCTAGCTAGCTGTCTGGATTTACCCTGCAGAGACCTGAGGACCAGGTAACCATAGTCCTCATGAATCCACCAGACCCCAACACAGAGAAAGAGGAAGGGGACGATCGGTATGAGGGTCATCCGGCGGAAGTTCCAGCGTTACCTGTACACGTCGAAAACGAGAAACACACGTTATGGTGACACATTCTTCACATTCTTCCAACAGGATATTTCACACAAATATACTTATTTAAAAACCAGGTTTAAATCAAATAAGCTGATAATACAGATTAAAGAGAAAACTGCTGTGTATTTTAAGTTAGAATATGAATGGATGTAATTTATCAAAACCAAATACAAACAATTACAGATGACAAACCAGTTTCAGAATAAGAAACTACTTTATATTTTGCTTTTTTAGCTAATTGACTCCTTAATTAAATCATCTTGTCCTTAAATCTGCACATCCTGTGCTTTATGACTAAAAGATATGTTTCATAATTATTATGAGGGGCATTTTATGCTTTTATTTACACAGAAAGGAAAGAAGAAGACACACAGCAAAGGTCCCAGGACTGGATTCAAACCCCGGTACACCGTACCCAGTGAGCTACTGGGGTGTGGACCTTAGACTGTATATTATTAACAATATACAGTCTATATTATTAATAATATACAGTCTATGGTGTGGACACAATGTGTACGAAACACATGTAGAAGAACATGAGAAGGTGGAAGAACCGAAGGTTTTCCACATGCAGACAGTATTCAGAGAAATGCTTCTAATAAAAGAAAGAAACCAACGATAAAACTGCTGAAACACTCTGATTTACTCCTCAGTACCAAGACAAACCTTCTACCTCTTTTAATCTTTATCATCTTTCTGTTTCTAATTTGCTTTCCTCTGGTCCGATAAGACTTCTAAAAGCATTCCTGACCGACTTAAATGATCTGTGGGCTTGACTTTCTCTCCTTCTCCTCCTCATGTCCTTTCATTTGCAACAAATACAGTTCGTTAAACTTACTTATGGATCAAAGACCAAGAAGAAGAGGTAAAAGACCAAGAAGAAGAAGTTAAAGACCAAGAGGAAGAGGTTAAAGACCAAGAGGAAGAGGTTAAAGACCAAGAGGTTTGAGAAGAACACAGAGAAGAAGAGTTGCTCCAACTCTCTGCAGTGGGCGGGAGTTGTGAGTTCAGCCACACGGGGGCGCTCTCGGTGTTTCACATTAAAACCACTCAGGAACTTCTTTCAGGTCAGCGGGAGCGCGCATCAGTCCGGGCTTTCCTGAGAGTCAAGGTGTGACGGGGACGCGGACTGATTTGTAAGGGAGTGACCCGGACCACCGGCTCACTACGGACGGGAAGCGGCTCGTGTCGAGTCAGTTTGTCAGTCTCAGGTGAACTCAGCGGTTCCTTCAGCTTTTATTTCTTCTTCTTTTGGGAGACACAGAGAGGTCCGTGCGTAAAGCTGCGGAACCACCGAGCCAAAAGAAGAAGAAGAAGAAGAAGAAAACTGATTTACAGGCGACACTGCGCGTTAAACCTCCCCGGACCAGTCCAGTGCGCGTGCCTCGTGGGGGACATGTCCGCCAGGTGAGCTGCTGGTCCCCGGGCTGGAGGACATGAGACCATGGCCGTTACGCACCGGCTCGCCCTGCTGCTCCTCGGCTTCACCTCCACCCTCACGGTCAGTCCCTCTCTTATTACTCATATACTCTCATATTACTCATATACTCTCATATTACTCATATACTCTCATATTACTCATATACTCTCATATTACTCATATACTCTCATATTACTCATATACTCACATATTACTCATATACTCTCATATTACTCATATACTCTCATATTACTCATATACTCTCATATTACTCATATACTCACATATTACTCATATACTCTCATATTACTCATATACTCTCATATTACTCATATACTCACATATTACTCATATACTCTCATATTACTCATATACTCACATATTACTCATATACTCTCATATTACTCATATACTCACATATTACTCATATACTCTCATATTACTCATATACTCACATATTACTTACTCTCGCTTTCATGTATTTACGCTTAAACTACTCAAACTGCTCTTTTTGTATATATTTGTTTCTGTTTTTTTGTATTCACAGTTAATTCTTACACATGTTTTAATATGTTTGCTTGTGTTTGGATGTACCCTTCACCAGCTGCACCCAGGGTAACCACTGGGGCAATAAACTCCTTTATGATTATTAGTCAGGGTGCAGTCTGCATGGAGGGCGGATCCGGGTCGTAGAGAGTCCCTCTGGTGCAGGTTTCAGGTTGGGGATCCTACTGGATCACAGAGGTTGAAGTCAGGGGACACTTTAGCACTTTATACCCTGAAAAATAACTGCTAAAAAAATAATAACTAATAAAGTATATGTAATCTATTGTGAGATAAGGAGTTCTGCTCTGGGAATATCACAGCTTTGTGAAACAGACCTTGTGCTCTTCAGCCATAAATCAAACTCACATCAACAAAACAAACTAAAGTTATTGATACTGCAATTTGCAAATGGATGCTTTCCCAAAGATCAATATCTGATTTCATATTTAATGCCGCCTCACCTCTGTAGTAATTTTAACAGGATCCATCAGCTACTCTTCCCCACGAGTCCACAGCAAACATAAAGCAACAGATTTCATAAAAAAACAGCCATATGATATAAGAATAAGAGCAATATAGCAAGTATTGTTTTCTTGCAAACATAAACATACATATTCCTCTCCATGTACTCTGTTAAATATCACAATAAATACATCGGCACAGATTATACAAAAGTTAAATCTTACATCTTTGTTTACATTTTATCATTACAATACATAAAGTACAAAATATGGTTCCAGTCTTAAGGACCTTAGATGATGCTTTGGCAATCTCTGCTGGAAGTTTATTTATTTCATATATAATACAGTAGTAAATCTCTGCTGAAAGTTTATATTATTTCATATATAATACAGTAGTAAATCTCTGCTGGAGGTTTATTTATTTTTTATATAATACAGTGTACACAACTTCAGCGTTTCCCTTATCAAGATGGTCCAAAGTGATAATTAATAATAAGTTAATAAGTTAAAATGCACCGTCGGCCCAGTAGAAGGACGGTAAAAGGGGTCCCGGGCCCCCCTGGAGCCCCGGTCCTAGAACCGGCCCTGGTTGAAGGAAACTGAGGGAGAGCTAAGTTTCAAAAGCCTTTAATATCTTCTTCTCTTATAAAGTCATTATAAGATCTTTCTTTTAATCTTTTAATCACTTCATAGCTAAGAAGATATTGAAGGCTTTTCTAACGTCTCTCTAGTGCCTCAGTTGGAAGTTCAAAAGTTCAAAATGTGTTTATTAGGACAAACTCCGTGAGGACGTGTCATCTTGTTTTCGAGGGCTCCCAACATGTGACACAATTACTTCTTTTTTAGTTTTTTTTAAATCGGCCATCATAAATGTCGATACCGATATATCGGGAAACGCCTAATATCGGTCGGGATCTAATATCAACATAACATACAAGACACTAATATACAAATAAGACATAATATCTGGAAGTAATGTATAAGTACACATGGAGTGGGATGTAAAGTACAAGAAGTAATAGTGCAAAGTACTGTGCATGATGCATATTGGATTGATAAGTATATAATGTATATATTATACATCTTGCACAGTACACAGTATATCAGTATGAACACAGCATGTTTCCTAAATATCTGATGACGCATTGGAGTCATTTTTGGATTTATTACAGTAAATATATTGCATATTTGACCTTTTTAAAATCATAATTAGGCCATACTAGTCTTAAAATAGTCAAACAGTGAGTTTATTGTTACCTCTTCCTACTTGCTTTATTCATATTTTCTCTAATATTCCTACTGGGAGTGTTGCATGTGTGCATTTTAATTTAGGATGTATGTATTTCTAAAGGTTTCTGTAGCTTTTAGTCATCTAAAGTGTCCTCTCTGCCGCTTTCAGCGTCGATAACACAGCTGAGCGGAGTGGAAATCGCTGCAGCAGCTCTCATTTATAAACAGCAGTCCTCATGTCTGTCTGTCTGTGTGTGTGTGTGTGTGTGTGTGTGTGGTGTGTGTGTGTGTGTGTGTGTGTGTGTGTTACTGTGTGAAAACATGAATTAAAGATTAACTTTTTAGCTGCTGCTGGTTAATGTTTGATAGTCAGGTCTGTTTCTCTATACTTAGACTCTGTAGATCGCCATCTCATATATAATACGCTGTATGTTAATAAATTATTAGCTTTTAGAGACACTTAAAAATCCAGGACTGGTCCTTTTAAGGGCTTTGAATGCAACACCAGACAAGTGAAGTGGATGATTAACTTAAGAATAACTTCTGTAGATGTGGAGGTTGTAGAGGTGACGTTAGTGCTGTAAAAACCAACTGAATTGAGAGAAAAGTGACTCATTTAAGGTTCAACTCGCAGGAAAAGTTTTCAAATCCCAAACAAGCCACACTGAATTTTGGGAGAAAATGTGCACAAACTGAATGGAATAAGCCACTCTGTCCGACCTTAAAGCTTCTTAAAGAGGAATTGGAAATAGCCAAGATGTTAAAGGGAAAACAAAAAGGATCAAAAACACAAGACTGGAAGCTGCAAATCAGGTTTTTGGTGCTTTTAAATGTCCATTTACGTCTGAATTGTCAGCGTAAATAAACTGAAATATCAGTTATAAACTTACAAAATGCAGGTTTTCTATCTATGAATGAGACTTTCCTGGTATGTGTGGAAATGTACTGAATAGGTCAAGACTCGGGGTCAAAAGAGCAAAACACGTAGAGATTTTTTTGTTCCTATTTTTGTTCTTATGACAACTGAAAAAACAGGAACAAAAAATCCTACGTGTTTTGCTCTTTTGACCCCGAGGCTTGACCTATACAGTATATTTCCACACATACAGGAAAGTCTCATTCATAGATAGAAAACCTGCATTTTGTAAGTTTATAACTGATATTTCAGTTTATTTAGGCTGACAATTCAGACGTAAATGGACATTTAAAGCACCAAAAACCTGATTTGCAGCTTCCAGTCTTGTGTTTTTGATCCTTTTTGTTTTCCCTTTAACATCTTGGCTATTTCCAATTCCTCTTTAAGAAGCTTTAAGGTCGGACAGAGTGGCTTATTCCATTCAGTTTGTGCACATTTTCTCCCAAAATTAAGTGTGGCTTGTTTGGGATTTGAAAACTTTGGGATCCCAAAAAACAAAGTTCTGTGAGTCTGAATAAAGTTTTGCAGGGAGAGTTTTTAACGTGTTTAAATTTATATTTACAGCAACAAAGAGGATTCAGGTTGTGACGGCGTTACTGTTTTGTACCGGTGACAATAAGTTAACCCTCGTGTCGTCTTCCCGTCCAAAATGAAAATCAACACTTTTGTTGACGCTTTTCATCGATGTTTTTAACTTTTTCTCATGTTTTTTCCCCTTTTTTTGCACTCTGTCACTTTTTAAAAACTTTTAACACTATGTAACACTAACTTTAGTTTTACAGTTATCTTCGGAATTTATGGTCAATAAAGCTCATTTATAGGAAATTATACCTAATGTTTGAGTTAGAAAAGCAGAAATTAGGAATTATTTAGACTAAAATTAAAGGAATGGATGTTGATGATAATCACAGACTGGAATATGTCAACTTTTACTCAATACTATTTCAACAACACTTCCATTTGTTTTACAATGATATAAAATTGAATAAAACCCAAAATTAATGAAAGTAGAGATTTGTACTTGGCAAAGAGCGTTGGAATCAATCATGTTATTTTGGGGAATTAAAAAGAACATTGATATAGGACAACATGAAGACAAATGAGGACAACATGAGGACAACATGAGGGTTACATGAGGACAAAATGAGGACAACATGAGGGCAACATGAGGGTTACATGAGGACAACATGAGGACAACATGAGGACACATGAGGGTTACATGAGGACAACATGAGGGTTACATGAGGACAACATGAGGACAACATGAGGGTTACATGAGGACAACATGAGGACAACATGAGGACAACATGAGGGCAACATGAGGGTTACATGAGGACAACATGAGGACAACATGAGGGTTACATGAGGACAACATGAGGACAACATGAGGACAACATGAGGGTTACATGAGGACAACATGAGGACAACATGAGGACAACATGAGGACAACATGAGGGTTACATGAGGACAACATGAGGACAACATGAGGGCAACATGAGGGTTACATGAGGACAACATGAGAACAACATGAGGGTTACATGAGGACAACATGAGGACAACATGATGACAACATGAGGACAACATGAGGGTTACATGAGGACAACATGAGGACAACATGAGGGTTACATGAGGACAACATGAGGACAACATGAGGACAACATGAGGGTTACATGAGGACAACATGAGGGTTACATGAGGACAACATGAGGACAACATGAGGGTTACATGAGGACAACATGAGGACAACATGAGGACAACATGAGGACAACATGAGGTTTACATGAGGACAACATGAGGACAACATGAGGACAACATGAGGGTTATCTTCTGTAAAGTCCTGCTGCTGTTTAATAAGAATAAAAAATAGAGCCCGACCGATAAAGGATATTTAAGGCCGATACCGACACAAATATTTGGTTATTTTAAAATCCGAGGAGGTGGGGGATGAAGGAGAGCTGATGTTAGACAGGGACTCAGCTCGCTGCCGGTTAGCAGACAGACTGATGGTTGGTTTGGAGATTTTATTTCATCATTTCTTTCTGTGTGTTGACTCAAGTTACTACTCATAAGCTCAGCTGATAAGAACGGCATTTAAATGTCCTCTTGATGTTCCAGTGAGCATGGGCGTAGTGATATGCGGGCGGAAGGATGTCTGGGAGAAAACTGGGCGGGACATAGTTGAAAAGGGAACCTTTTCTTTAAGATATGTAGGTTTCATATATTCAAAGTTTCAAAGCAAGATGCTGATGTATTGTAAGTGAAAAACTCCGAGGGCGTGAGCGAGCCTCCACTAAGCGGAGCTCCTGTGGCGCCATTTTGATGCTACCTAGCACTCACCCGGCGTTAGCTTCCCATTGACTTCCATTCATTGTGACGTCACTTTGAGAGCGAATAACTTTACATGTGAAGCGTTTAAAGACTCTGTTTCTCACCCGATCTCCTGAGGAAAGCCATTTCGGACGCTTGTACCCTGGATCTGGTTCTTTGGGTCCTGACCCAGCCTTCATGACCATAGGTGAGGGTAGGAACCAAACCGGACCGGTAGATCGAGATCTTTGCCTTCTGGCTCAGCTCCCCTTTTGTCATATCGGTGCAATAAACTGAATGTAATACCGTAATTGTATTTTAAATGAGCACAAGTAAAGTAAAACTGACGTAACAGCTGTTATATATTTTAACGGTTATTTTAAAGTTTTGAGGGTCTTTTACACGCTGTCTCAGCTAGCGGTTAGCCGAGTTAGCTGTTAGCTAAACTGACGTTAGCTTTCCGGTGGAGGCCAACAGACTTTCTTTAACTGTCTATGGGAACAGATCGTGCAGTGTCGTAAATCCGCGTTCATCATGACATCATCATGACATCATCTGCGCATGCGCACAACGGCTCGTGCAGGCGTGACGGATCGTGTACCGACAGACCCCTCGCCCGCCAACAGGACCCCGAGGTATTTAACCTCCATCACCTGGGGTAAGGACTCACTCCCTACCTGAAGAAAGACCTCCATCGGTTTCCCTGACAACATCTGATCCTACTTGTTATTTTGGACGATTGCGTGTGCACACGGGCGACAACGGTGGTGCTTTTATTGTTCTCTGTGGATGAGTCGAGGTCAGAAGAGGTCCAGGATTACAAACTGGGGAAAAAACACATTTGTTTAGTTTAATCCGGAACATTTGACCCTTAATGGATCTGTGTGTATCGGAGCTCATTAGACGACAGAGATTATGTTATTTTTGGGATTAAATGAGGTCAAACGGTTCGTCCTCCGCCCTTTCCCGTCTCTATTTATAGTTTTTTGTTTTGAGAAGCAGAAAAACGGAAAGACACGATTCCAAATAAAAACATTTAAATGAAGCTCATGTTAACCCCAAAAAAAAAAAAGTCTGGAAAAAAACACATATTTCATGGTTGTCTTTCAGCTAAGTAGTTCACCTGCAATGCAGACATTATAAATACACGTAAGGGGAAGAAAAGAGTTTGAAAAGTTCTTCGAGCATTGTTCCACAATTCCAGCTATTGGCCTCAGATCCAAACCATATACTTTGGATTGCAACCCCAGCTTTTACAAACCTGTAAGATACTGTCGATTTTCCAAGCGGGTGAGTCTGAAAGTCCAACTCATGCGTAACACGTGATCCGCCCCCATAAGGCGACTTAGAATTCCTGATATTATCAAATTATTATTTATTGTATTTCTTAAAAACACCTCTAAAGGTTATTGAAGGAGGAAATCAAATAAACAGACACATTCACCTGTAAATCAACATTCAAATGCATCACCTGTTCATTTAAATGTCAGTGTAAATTTATTAAATTAATTTCCTAGCGGCTTGATGCACATCATCCTTTCTGTCAGTCATTTTTAGTTGTCATTTGTCGTCAGTTTGATTCTCTGACAGCGTCTTACCGTTAAAGTGGATTTCATCTCTTTTCACCAGCACTTGAACGTGACGTGACGTTTTTTTAGTCGACATACCAAATAATAAAGTAACTTGAAATAAAATTGGTCTATGCAGGATGTGGACTTTGGTAGTTTCAGATCTTTGAAGGCTGATTTTTGGATCAATTTGGAAAAATAAAAAATATTATACAACATCTGTGAGGAAAACTACATTGTACACACAACTACAAGTACTGTTAGTGTAAACAAATCCCTGAAAAGATGTACGAGCAAGTCTTGTGTGTGTGTATCACAGCCTGAAACATCTTCTTCTTCTGTGTTTAAAACACGTCAGTGAGTCACACTGTTGCACTGGATGACATGCTCCTTCATAACTGTGGACACACACACACGCTGTAGTAAACTACAGCTGACTCAAACACACACACACACCACACACACACACACACAGCGTCCTGCTGCCACAAATACTCACTAGAGCCCCGAATGTAGATTAATCCGCTGCTAAAAATAGTCCCCAACAGAGGCACCTTTTCCTCCTGTTTGATAAAAACTACAGCGAGCAAAATCAGTCTAAGAATGTCTCTCTTTTTGATCTGTGTGTGTGTGTGTGTGTGTGTGTGTGTGTGTGTGTGTGTGTGTGTGTGTGTGTGTGTGTGTGTGGGACAGGTCTGAAATACTGCTGAGAGCTGCAGTGTCTCTCAGTGTAAACAGACCTCCCAGCACACACACACACACACACACACGGCAAGTCAGTATTTCACTGAAGTAAAGTGTGTTTCTCTTCTTTTGTGAAGATCTTCCATGCTGCCCTTTTTGTGTTTACAGTCAATTTTGGCACGTCTCCATGGTTACCGTCAACTATGTCCATATCATAGACTGCGGAGGAAGGTCTGGCCGAGCTAAGCACCCCCGTCCGGGATACCAGGGGCACGTTCAAAACGGGGTTCAACGACTTTGGGTTATGTTTTCTCTTGTTTAGTGGCTGTGTCACAGGGGACACCCAATCAGCAGAGACGTTTTGTCCAGGCTGAACGTAGCCCTGGACACACACCACACACACACACACACACACACACACACACACCACACACACACACACACCACCTTGTTTAATTGAGGGCAGTTTCTGTCAACTTCTCTATTGTTGCTTGATATCAACCTGTAGAATGCTAATGAATGCTAGGTGCGACAGGTGCTAACGAGATGAGGCTAATTAACAATGAAGGGTCCATGCATTTTGCTTTCTTCCTGTTTTTCTCATCACGCTCTTTGTTTTCCCTCTGGAGTCGAACACATAACGGCTCAGTGGCGGGCAGGGGCGGTTGTCTCGATACTGTTACGCTCGACCGATTCAATTTAAAACATTTTAATTGGTGCACATCATAGAGTATAGATTTTGGGACAAAGTTTAATAAAGCTGTGGTTCAAAATACTACAATGACAGAGTAGAATAAGTACATGTGGGGCAGCTGTAGCTCAGGACTAAGAGCTGTCCTCTACAAATGGAAGGTCGGCGGTTCGATTCCCTTCCATCCACATGTGTCCTTTCACAAGATGCTGAACCCAACGTGCTCCTGTTGGCTGTCCCGGGTCTGGGACTGCGTCTCGACGTTGGGGGGGGGGGGTTCCTGAAATGTGTCGAGTGCTTTAACCCTCGTGTTGTCTGCCCATCAAAATAAAATCAACACTTTTGTTGATGCTTTTTATCGAGGTTTTTAACTTTTTCTTAAGTTTTTTTGTCCCTTTTTTCAACACTTTTTTTTTTTCACTTTTTTGACGTTTGACATTAACACTACGCAACACTAACTTATTAACTTTAGTTTTACAGTTATTTTTTGAATGTATGGTCAATAAATAAGGAAATTAGACTCAGAAGTAGGAATTATTGAGACTAAAATTAAAGGAATGGATGTTGATGGATAATCACAGACTGGAATATCTCAACTTTTACTAAATACTATTTCAAAAACGACTTTTTTTCAAATGCATTAAAATTGAATAAGACGCCACAAAATGACCCATCAAAAGCACCCCAAAGAGTGTTGTGAGGAATCAATCATGTTATTTTGGTTAATTACAACTGGGTCGGTAAAAATAACATATTAACATAGGAAAACGGGTCAATTTGACCTGAGGACAACATGAGAGTTTAAAGGGTAGAAAAGCAGTCCATTTACCACTGAGTGCACAGGGGCATGGATTCTGGATTTCTTTATTTTCAGGGAACAGTTTATCTAAACACGTCCCGGAGAAAAATGCACATTACAGAAGCGCGAACTTTAGTCCAGAAAACTGAAGCACGTTCATCGAGCTGCAGCTTTGAGCCTGAGACACGGAGAGCCAGAGTGTGAACTTTTGCCTGACGAAGGAGGTTTGTTCACGTTGGAGATAATATTCCTAATATTTATTTCCTCTCCTCCTGACAGGTTAATGGAAAGGTTCCTAGCTGCCAGTTCCACTGGGAGATACAGAGGGCCAGGAGAGAGTGTCAGACGCAACTGCAGCAACAGATGCCTGCTAGCACAGGTAGCCCTCACACACACACACACACACACACACACACACACACACACACACACACACACTCCACACACACACACACACACACACACACACACACCACACACACCTCCACACACACACACACACACACACACACACACGCACACACAGGAGTTGTTTGGAAATCCCCCAAAGTGAAATAAATGCAGGATGGACAGCTTTGCGGTGACTAACAGTTTTGGCATTTGCAGGAACGTAAACTCAAAAGAAGTGTGTGTGTGTGTGTGTGTGTGTGTGTGTGTGTGTGTGTGTGTGTGTGGACTGAGGTCATTTATGTGAAGAGGAGGGTGTGTCTGACACACTTGCTCTCTATCAGTTATTTATCTACCTCTTAGGTGAAATGCTCGGAATCGTGAGGAAGCACACACTCTTTTTTTATTTTTTTTAAAGGGCATGTGTGTTTAAATGTTTCACCACAGTGATGATAATAATAATAGAGCATTTTATCAGTTTGGTTTGCAGCTTGTGACTGTGGGTTTTTCCTCATGCCTGTCTATGTGTGTGTGTGTGTGTGTGTATTCTTGTGTGTTTAATTCACAGAAATTGTATCTTAGAGCACAAACCTCCATCAGATACTCCTATCAGTCAGGTCAGATCTGTTCATTTCCTGTGTTGGAGGTCAAACATTTAATAATCTTTAGTTTAGAAATTAAAACTTATCCTCTTCACAGGTGGAAAGTAACTAAGTACATTTACTCGAGTGATTTCAGTATCTCATCGACCTGTTTATTTGTTGGCAGACCTTCATACCTGCAGAGTTCACATCAAATATCAATCAAAGGGTAACTACTGTTTTTTCCAAACCTATGTTCCTATGTTTTTGTGTTTATCGACTGATGAAAATAACAATCTTTGACATTGGTCCAGTATTAAGCAACATCAGGCTACAATGACAATGTAAGTTAATAGGGCGATTGTTCAACTTTTATTTACCTTAATAATAATAATAATAATAATAAAAATACATTTTATTTATAATGCCCTTTACATTTCAAAGGAAATCTCAAAGTGCTACAGTAGTAAGGAGTTAAAAACAGAATATAACAAAATCAACAAGCAATAATAAAACACCATAAGACTAAAGTTAAAAAATATGACTGTTAAAAGGCCTTTGGAAATAGGAATGTCTTTAGGCCCTTCTTAAAAATCTCCACAGTTTGTGGGGTCCTTAGGGTCTCTGGGAGTGTATTCCAGAGCCGTGGGGGGGGCGACTGCCTGGAAGGCCCTGTCCCCCATAGTAGAGAGTCTAGTCCTGGGTTGGTGCAGGCAGCAGGTGGAGATGGAGGAGCGGAGGTTTCGTGAGGTGGTGTGTGGGGTGAGGAGTTCACTGAGGTAGGCACAAAAAGTGCTCGTTTTGCCTCTGACATGCTCAGATTAGTATTCTAACTAAACATCATGGAGGATTCCTAAGGAGTCGACCTTTCTTTTAAACCTTTTTTGAACATATTTACATCCGCTAAATGGCATTCGCTAAACCCACCAGACTCCATGTTAATAAACAGTCATTTTAGCATCGTTAAATTCACTTCAGTCAAAGTTGGCAGAAACAAAATAAAACTAGGAAAAGCCATTTTGGGTCATCTTTCCCATTTTCCAACCATCACATCTCTAGTTTTGGTCGAAATAAACACATAGTTTGCTGATTTTAAATGTGAAAATATGTTTGCTCTGTTACACCCTAAAAAGTACTGTTTTTTTAAATGGAGTCTGGTGGGTTTAGCCCTAGTTACTTCGGAGCTCTTTCTGGTTAAACAGAAAGGTCTCAAAGAGATTTTATAAAAGCCAAATCTGTAGGATCCTTTCCATAATGTTGTCAGACACCTTAAATAATAATCTGACACTTTTAGTGGACCAAATAGAAACTAAACATTTGCCCCCATACATTGCAGCTCAGTCTGCAATGTTACAGCATTCATGCTTGCGTGGACCAATTTCAAAGATTTCAGTCACTTGCATACAAAAACATTGGAAAACAGGGTCCAAGATTCTGTTACTGTTACCCTTTTAAATCTCTGAATTAGGGCTGGGTGATATGGAGAAAATCAAATATCACAATAGTTTTGACCAAATACCTTGATATTGATACTGCGACGATATTGTAGTGTTGACTACTGGTGCTTTCACAAAATATTCACACAATGAGATTTTTGATAAATAATCAACACTAATGTTAATGTAATGACTAAGTGGCAAAGGCTAATAATAGAACAGTTATAACAGACTGGAAAGTTCATAAAATGACATCACTTTACTGTAATGCAGCCTTTAAAACCAAGGAAAGACACCACCAATGCCATGTTACGATATCCAGTCTCATATCACGATATCTTATATAAAAACGTATATAAACTATATAAATTTATATAAAAATAAGTGAGTAAACTGTTGAATGGAGGGTGTCTGTTCCCTTCTGATCTGGTCTGAACTTGCGAGGCTCCACAGAGCCTGGATGTGGACCTATGTCTCCTGAGTCCTGGTTAGGGTTAGTGGATCAGTGAAACCAGGAGCACAGCCAAACAGGAAGTTGTGATTTATATCTCCTTATGTGTGTGTTTTCGTCCAGGATGTCGTGGTGAGTGGGACAACTTGTCGTGTTGGCAGAGCGCGGCGGTCGGCCATGTGATGACCCTCCCCTGCCCCTCCCCCCTCCTGAACCTGTTTGGAAAAAACGGTGAGTCCGACATCACCGTCACATCCGATGTTGACGTTCATATCTGGACATTTGTGCGCCGTAGAGGAACATCAGAATCAGAATCAGAATCAGAAATACTTTATTGATCCCCGAAGGGAAACTCTGTGTTACAGTTGCTCAGATATTAGAAATATAAATAAAGAAATAAAGAAATATAAGGAGTATGGATATTTACAGTTAAAGGAATATTATGATACAGTATTTACATAAATAACATAATTAAGGTGTTGCAATGGTGAAAAGTAATAATAATAATAATAATAATAATAATAATATGCACCCAGGGAAGCGGTAGATCGGCTTTGCAAAAACACCCCCCCGGAGCGCTCTATGAACGAAAAGACGCGTTTATGACGCAGTGACACATAATGTTGTCAGACACTTAGAATATTAATCTGAGCCTGTCAGCTGCAAAACAAGCACTTTCGTGAAGGTAAATACAGGCTGGACGATTTCCTTATTAACTTACGTTGCAGCTTGGTTCTCTGCTGCCGACTACAGCGATCTCACTCAATACTGGACCACTGTCAGAGAGGTTGAAAAAATCTGTAGTTTCCCTTTAAGTAAAGATTTATGACACCTTTGTCCCAAAAATAAGGACAACTAAATCCAACAAGTTGGACAATTGTCTCAGCTGAAAAAGTGTCTACATACAACACTCATCCTGGTCCTCTGGGCGTAGACAGTGACATGAGCTGACTCTGGAGATCATAACTCCTCAAGTGTTGGTGTCTGAACTCATTTGACGGAAATCTATTGATGTTTTACTTTAATATTTTGTCAATATTTTCAGACAAACAGAAACTTGCTTCAGATGGTAAAATCTTTATCTCTTTGTTCAATCTCTCACTCTCTGCTACACCCTCTCCCTCTCTCTCCATCTCTCTGTTCAAGTCTCACTCATCTGCTACATCTCTCTCTCACATCTCTTTGTCAATCTCTCACCTCTACACCCTCTCCATCCCCTCTCTCTTTGATCTCTCTCTCTCTTCTACACCCTCTCCCTCTCTCTCCATCTCTCTTTGATCTCACTCTCTGCTACACCTTCTCCCTCTCTCTCCATCTCTCTTTGTTCAATCTCTCACTCTCTGCTACACCTTCTCCCTCTCTCTCCATCTCTCTTTGTTCAATCTCTCACTCTCTGCTACACCTTCTCCCTCTCCATCTCTCTTTGATCTCTCACTCTCTGCTACACCCTCTCCCTCTCTCTCTATCTCTCTTTGATCTCTCACTCTCTGCTACACCCTCTCCCTCTCTCTCCATCTCTCTTTGATCTCTCACTCTCTGCTACACCCTCTCCCTCTCTCTCCATCTCTCTTTGATCTCTCACTCTCTGCTACACCCTCTCCCTCTCTCTCCATCTCTGTTTGATCTCTCACTCTCTTCTACACCCTCTCCCTCTCTCTCCATCTCTCTTTGTTCAATCTCTCACTCTCTGCTACACCCTCTCCCTCTCGCTCCATCTCTGTTTGATCTCTCACTCTCTTCTACACCCTCTCCCTCTCTCCCCATCTCTCTTTGATCTCTCACTCTCTTCTATACCCTCTCCCTCTCTCTCCATCTCTCTTTGATCTCTCACTCTCTTCTACACCCTCTCCCTCTCTCTCCATCTCTCTTTGTTCAATCTCTCACTCTCTGCTACACCCTCTCCCTCTCGCTCCATCTCTGTTTGATCTCTCACTCTCTGCTACACCCTCTCCCTCTCTCTCCATCTCTCTTTGATCTCTCACTCTCTACTACACCAGCACCCTCTCGCTCCATCTCTGTGTTCTCCTTTCCTCCCTCCATCCGGCCCTGCTCGAGCTCTTTAACTTAATGAGTCTAATTATTCGCCGTGCAGCTGAAAACATCTGGGCTGGCCCACATTTTCTCTGTGATTCGCCCCCAGCAGCATCTGTCAGCAGCCCGGTCTCCCCCCCCCCCCCCCTGCAGACATGGAGGGCATTAGATCGCCCCGGTTAAAGGATGGGGCGCGTAATCGCCACCGAGCAGCGGCCGCTCCACCTCAGACCACACTGACTGAGAACGGGACTGTTAAATAGATTCTGTCTACTTTTTAGATTTCTGTCTACTGTACATCGCTGTGTGAACAGATTCAGACTGAGACAACTACCTGAAAATATGAAAACAATAGAAACTGTTAATGGTGGAAATAAGCTGTTTTTGTCGGAGTGTAAATCCCAAGTAAAGTATCTAAATACCTTTTCCACCACTACAAAAAATACGCAGAAATCCCCTCCAAAGCTCACAAACTAACCCAATAAACTCTTATATGTTGAATAAAAACTACAGCAATGAAAATTCAGTTACATGGAGGGCTTTCTGCTGGACTACGTGTGGTCTCTGAGCTGTTGCAACTTGCAGAGACTTCAGGAAGTTCAGTGTTCTTAAGCAAGAAATAGTTTCCTGTGTACAACAGATAGAAAATGTCACGTTATCTTGTGGTTTGTTGAGTGTAAATGTTGTGTTTTCAATGTAATTCATCTACAAATCTAAACAGACTTGCTTTAAACTGCTTTCAGAAACGCAAAAAGTTCAAAGACTTATAATATTTATAGCGTTATTTCAGATTCCTTGGTTGAATTTAAACTTTAAAATTAACTGAATTATGTTGTAAATGTACTTAAATGTTTAAAGGCCAGTTTTTTTTCTATGTAAACCACTTTTATCCAAACTTTATTTAATCTTGCTGACACCTTAGCGCAGTTTCCCTCTCTCACAAGGGAGTCGAATGTACACAGGAAGGTGTTGGACCCTCCAGGCCACCGTACTCGTCCTCTATTCAATTCAATTCAATTTTATTCATAGTAACAATTCATAACAAGAGTTATCTCAAGACACTTTACAGATAGAGCAGGTCTAGACCACACTCCAGAATTTACAAGGACCCAACAGGTCTAGTAGTTTCCTCCAGAGCAAGCAACAGGCCGACAATGGTGATGAAAAGTTCCTTTTAGGCAGAAACCTGGGACAGACCCAGACCCAGACCTAGGCCCAGACCCAGACCCAGGCCCAGACCCAGACCCAGACCCAGACCCAGGCCCAGACCCAGACCCAGACCCAGGCCCAGACCCAGGCTCTTGGTAGGCGGTGTCTGACGACCGGTTGGGGTTAGAATGAAGAGTGGCAATAACAGTCACAAAAAAAATAGTAGTTTGTAGTAGTTCATGGCATAGCAGGGCCCTGTGGGCATTACAAGGCCCAGCAGGAGCAGTCCTTTCCAGTCCTTTCCAGTCCTTTCCAGTCCTTTCCAGTCCTTTCCAGTCCTCTGAGCTCAGATCGGTTAACGTGAACACACTGTCAACGGGCCAGCAGCCTCATTAACAGCCAGGCGGCCGTGGAGCCCAAATCAAGTGTATTTACAGTAAGACAGCTTAGAAACGCAATCTGCTGCAACTGCTGGGGACCCTTTCCAGTACTTTTAGTACTTTTATTTACTCTGAGATTTAATAAGATCTGCAGGGAAATACAGTTAACATGAGGACACTGAGAAGGTGTTGTTTTTAAAGTCCAGTTCGGACAGCTGATTGGATCCTGTCCTTTTAGTTTTTAAAGTTAATAATTGTTTAGTAACTCAAATAGTTTTAGAAACGGACAGATGTGTACTGAAATAAAGAGCATTCATTTCTAATGCTGCATTCACGAGATTAAATTGTAGACTGTAGTCAGGATTATACCCATCCCTGTCCCCTCTAGATACCACATGTCTCTGAAATAACACATTATTTCAATTGTTAACATGTTATTTATTCAGTTACCTGTTAAATTACACTCTCTGTAAATATTATTTCCAAACACAGATGTTTCCAAGCTGCAAGGAACACAATTCAGAACGCATCCTATAATGTTTTGTTGGCATTGAAGGAGTCAAATCTCAGTAAAATAAATCTAAAAATGCAATATCCAATCTCGACTATGCATCGAGTAACTGTTTCTGAACGTGTGTGTCTCAGGTAACCTCAGCAGGAACTGCACGGAGAGAGGTTGGTCCGACGTCTACCCCGTCATCACCGTCGCCTGCTGGTCCAACAGCACGGATGAACCCAGCAAGGTGAGTTCACTGGCCGTCGCTTTCTGCGTAGTCTCGCGTTGCCGGACCCTCCTCCACATCGCTGCGGAGGAGGGTCTAGTTAGTCCACACAGCATCCCGGGATGGGAGCCGAATGTGCTCTGGTTTATTGGCATTTCTTTAACCCTTGTGTTGTCCTCGGGTCAAGTTGACCCGTTTTTCTATATCAGTGTTCTTTTTAACTACCCAATTTGTAATTACCCGAAATAACATGATTGGTTCTACACAACGCTCTTTGGTAAGTACAGATCTCTACTTTCATTAGTTTTGGGGCGTCTTATTCAATTTTATTGCATTTGAAAAAAACATTGAAGTGTTTTTGAAATAATATTGAGTAAAAGTAAAAATATTCCAGTCTGTGATTATCGATCAACATACGTTCCTTTAAATTTAGTCTAAATAATTCCTAATTTCTGCTTTTCTAACTCAAACATTAGGTATAATTTCCTATAAATGAGGTTTATTGACCATAAATTCCAAAAATAATTGTGAAACTAAAGTTATTAAGTCAGTGTTAAACGTCTAAAAATGTGACAAACATTGAAAAAAAGCATCAAAAGTGTTGAAAAAAGAGACAAACGCGTAAGAAAAAGTTTAAAAACATTGATAAATTTTTTCATTTTGACAAGAAGACAACACAAGAGTTAAACCAATCACATTTGTCATGGGCGGCGCTAAGCGCAGGACGGAGTGATGGTGCTTTTTGCAAAATAGCCTCGGGAAGGAAGTTGTTTTTGTGGATCATGTGTACGTTCAACGGTAGTTTTAGGCGTGCAACAGAAAACTCAGATTGGGCAGATAGTCTAGCTAGCTGTCTGGATTTACCCTGCAGAGACCTGAGGACCAGGTAACCATGGTCCTCAGATTGGACAGATAGTCTAGCTAGCTGTCTGGATTTACCCTGCAGAGATCTGAGGACCAGGTAACCATAGTCCTCAGATTGGACAGATAGTCTAGCTAGCTGTCTGGATTTACCCTGCAGAGATCTGAGGACCAGGTAACCATAGTCCTCAGAAATCCACCGGAGTTTAAAATTACAACACAAAGATTGCTGAAAGTAACGGACATCTGAACAATCTCTGAAATGCAAGATCTGCAATATACAGTAGAGTACTTTCTGTGTGAAGACCACTAATTAAGCCGATCTAGCGCTGCCTTTCGTGGCTATGTTCGACACTACACATTCACACTTTTTCTTTAAAGTGCTACCCTTGGCTGAAGTGACGGATGGGAAACCCGAGGGCTGATGCCTGAGAAGTATGCTTGTGTTGACATTGACTCTCGTAATGGGTGTGATCTAGCATCTAACGCTTTCAAGCACGGGAACGGAGTTCACGAAGGACGAAGTTAAGGGGGAAAATAAGACGTTTCACCCAGAAAACGTGATGTCCCGGGTCCACTGAAAAGGGACCGGTGTTCTAAGCCAAACCACAATCTTTATCCTAAGTTAAACTAGTCGTTTTGTCGGCTATTGTTGTGCTTAAGATCTCAAACGATATTGCACAAACCCGTTCATGAGAGTGCGTATCATTGCTTCTTCTGTGATATATGTGATAGTTTCAACAATTATTCAAATGAAACAATCAGAGACGTTTCAAGGAGACATCACTGGACAGCCACAAGCAGGGTCGCAAGCTAAAAATACAGGTCCTGCAGCTACTATAATTTCCTGCAATGTTTTTCCTTAAAAGAACTGGGATTGATTAAAGGAAGGAATGACAATCTAAGACAGTACTCCACACATACTAAGTACCAAGTTATTTATCTTAGTTTTACTAGAAAACCAGGAAAGTACTTATATTTCTAAGCAGTTACCACAATGGTTTCCTTTTGTGTTTTCAATCAGAGCGAGTGTACGTGTGAAGTCCCACGCAGCAGAGCAGAAAGTGCTCCTGTTGTGTCGATACGTTATAGGATCATATCTCAGTTTGACCCGCTTTGAATCATTTGTTCGAGAAAAATAAAACCACCACAGACAGTTCCAACCACAGACTAGTTTTAGTAACTTTCTTACCTTCTGCACAATCTAATCTCTGCTCTTTGTTGTAACATACCCTAGTTTTTAATCATTTTGTGCTAATAAACTAAATGTATTACTTTTTTATAATAAACTAAAGCTTTTTTCACTACTTTTTTAAGCAATTTGTTTGACATTTCCAGCAACTCTTTTTTGAAATGTTTTTCAGCTGTCAGCGTTCAGACTGCAGTTTCTGCAGGAAATGCATTTTGTGGTTTTGCTTACAATGTAAAAAGTTCCACGTCTCCAAAACCAGACCTCAACACACCAGCGGATTCTTAACCCTCATCTTGTCATTGGGTCAGATTTGACCCGTTTTCAAAGTTGTTTTTTATATCTGAAATAAATAAAGGAAGTTGAAATAAAGGGTGTAAAATGTTGGAAAAGGCGGCAAAATCAATGAAAAAAAAAATCAAATGCCCAAAAATACAAAAACTTTATAAAAAAACTTAAAACTGTAAAAAGCAACGAAAACGTTGAGATAAAGGAAAGACAACACAAGGGTTAAAGCACCACGTCCTCATACATAAACAACGCCAACGAGTCCCAAAACCACATATGACCGTTCTATTTAACGTAGCGGTTGAAGTTTTAAATCAGTAGTTAACGTTGTAAAACAGCTAGTTAGGTGAAGGCAATACAAATAAATACAGATAGTAAAGATATCCAGAGTGTGTGGAGTAAACACAGGAACAGAACTACAACATTATAAGGGGGTGCAGGTGTTGTAGAGTCTGACCTGCGGTACCTCTCCTTCCTACACCGGGGGTGGGGGGGGGGGCATCAGTCAGCTGCTGAAGGAGCTGCTCAGGGACCCTCCAGTGTCATGTAAGGGGTGAGAGGTGTTGTCCAGGATGGATGTTAGCTTAGCCAACATCCTCCTCTCCCCCACTTTCTAAATATGGATCGTTGTAATCCGCAGGCACAGTCGACCTATACGGCCGTTTTCTGGGTGAGTCCCGTGATGAAGGTCTGCTTGAAGGATATGTTCTAAATTGTTGAAGTTTGTCTAAATTGAAAGAAGTTCTGCTTTCCATAAAGAGAACTTGGTACTATAAAGATTTTCTTAGTTTCAATCAGTTCCAAAGTCAACCAAAGCGTCTGTTCCACTCACGGCAAAGCACCGGTCTGAAGTTAACAGATTCACGTAACTTCTGTGGATTTTGTCCCTCATCACTTAGGTTGGAAACACTAAGGACTGTTCTTATATAGTTATATATACTTTTCTAGTCTTAATGACTACCCAAAGCGCTTTGACATAGTACAGGAACCATTCACACACATTCAGACTCTGTGGCCGAGGCTGCCTTGCAAGGTGCTCATCAGATAAACACACACACACATTCACACTGCGGGGGCAACTCGGGGTTCAGTGTCTTGCCCAAGGACACTTTGACATGGCAGGGATCAATCCAGGGATCGAACCACCAACCTTTCATTTGGCAGGCAACTGCTCTACTGAGCCACAGCCGCCCCCGTGGGTTGTTTCAATGGCCGGTATTAAAAGGGAAGATTATTACAACATGCAAAACCTTTTTTTTTCAATGTAGGCTACATATGGGACTTAAAAACCTGTCCTTTTAAAACTAAAGCTTTTAACCCTTGTGTTGTCCTCCTGGGTCAAAAACAGACAAAGCTTTGACATTTCGTCCCTTTTTCAGACTTTTTGTTTTTGTTTTCACTAACACTATCTTAATACCTCTAGTTTTATACTGCTTTTTGGAATTCACGGTCAATAACCCTCATTTATATAGAATTATACCTAATATTGGCGTTAAAAAAGCAGAAATTGTGAATTATTTTGACTAATAGTTAAGATCAGAGGAATGAAAGTGATCAATTGTATTTGCAAAGAGCGTTGTGTGGAATCCAATCCCTTTTTTGAGGTAATTTGGTTAAAAAGAACCCCATATTTCAGATTTAGACATTTTTTTAAAGGGGTCAAGTTTGACCCGAGGACAGCAGGAGGGTTAAAGCAGATTGAAAATAAGACAATGGGAACAAACAAACGATTCATCTCTCCAAAATCAAGCGACCGACGTTCAAACAACGTACGTCTGCGGAAAACCGCCTGCAGAAAAAGGCAGCTCAGTCCCACAGCTTCAGTGTGACTTGCATTAAACTGCTCACTAAATACTCACAGATGGACTTACACTCTAAGAAATTTCTGTTTATTAACAGTTGTCTGACTGTATGTTTTCTAGCAGAAATTGTCCATAGAAAGTGATTCACAGTTGTATTTGTGTTTATTTATATTTCAGAGTGCATTATGGGTAATTTATCTGTGCTCCGTCTGCATTTCCCCAGTAGGTTCCTGGATAAGGGAGCGTCAAAAGCCTCAAAAAAACTTCAAAAGTGGGACAAAAAGCGTTGAAAATTGGTTAAAAAAAGTGCCAAAAAGTAGATAAGAAGCGTTGAAACAAGCGTCAAAATTACAAAATGAGGCAGCTTCATCTGAGAGAATGTGAAATAAAAGAAAATGTTCTGAGTTTTTACTTCAGCTACAATCTTTTCTTCAATTTTGGTTTTTAATTACAGTTAATTAGCTGCCAGTTTTTTCTGTTATTCTACGGATTTATTTCTTAGAGTGTACAGACTCACTTTTGACCGTTGTTTTGCGGACTAAACACGGCCCATTAATCCACCAAATAGGGAGTGTAAGCTCGTTCTTGTCTCTGATGATCAGTTTAGAGTCTGACCACTTTCAGATGCTGTGGTGAAGTAAAAAGAGCTGATATCATATCAGCGTGCAGCGCGTTTCGGCATCTCTGCGTCTCCGTGTTTATCTGATGGAGAGAAGGCGCTCTGACGGAGATAAACGGAGAGAAAGGTCAGGGTTGAGAGGATGGAGAGTTTCTGGCTAACAGATCCCTGAACTCCAGCTGATCTCTCGGCTCAGCTCCTCTTTCTCTCTTCAGACCACCGTGAAATCAGCCTTTTCCTTCACATCATTGTGTTTGTGTGTGCAGCGTTGTAGTACTCAAGACCACCTTTTGAAGGTCTCTGTCTAGTCTCAAAATCAATGTGTTTTTACTCCGTCTTGTCTCAGTCTCGGATAAAGAGGATTCTGGATTTTATTTCAAGACCGTCATGCCCCAAATTAAGGGATATTTCTAAATTGCTTCTCCACTACTATAATTGGATGATAAACTTCCTGCTTCAAAGGCAAACAATAACTTGACTTATTTCTAAATGAAAATTTGTCACAAGAAAGTGAATGCGGCAAACAGGAGAAGAAGCTCTGGCCGTCTGGCTCTGGTCTTGGTCTTGACTTGGTCTCGATATACTCTGGTCTTGGTCTTGACTTGGTCTCGATATACTCTGGTCTTGGTCTTGACTGTCTCGATATACTCTAGTCTTGGTCTTGACTCAGTCTCGATATACTCTGGTCTTGGTCTTGATTTGGTCTCGATATACTCTGGTCTTGGTCTTGACTCGGTCTCGATATACTCTGGTCTTGGTCTTGATTTGGTCTCGAAATACTCTGGTCTTGGTCTTGACTCGGTCTCGATATACTCTGGTCTTGGTCTTGATTTGGTCTCGATACACTCTGGTCTTGGCCTTGATTTGGTCTCGATACACTCTGGTCTTGGTGTTGACTTGGTCTTGGTTTAGGTGGTCTTGACTACAACACTGTGTGTGTTTCTGCACTTTGGAGCACCAGCTTCTTGCATCTTTATAGAGGCAGTTTACCGAAATGACAAAGAAAAAATACCTGTTCTTCTCACTTATTGTTTTACGGCGTAATTGCTAAATCCTGGAGGGACTGCTCAGAGTTTTACTGAAGGAGCATTTTCCGTGCAGGACTGTGACTCAAACAACAGTGTTTGTACAGTTTGGTTAAGTACTTTTACCAAAGTAAAAAAGCTGAATACTTCCAACTCT
This sequence comes from Etheostoma spectabile, assembly GCF_008692095.1. Classification (NCBI taxonomy): domain Eukaryota; kingdom Metazoa; phylum Chordata; class Actinopteri; order Perciformes; family Percidae; genus Etheostoma; species Etheostoma spectabile. Next base: position 4,203,343 of record NC_045754.1, read on the forward strand.
GGAGAACAGCTGAGACTCAGCACACAGTATGTTGTTGTGGCGAGACGCTGGTTGAAACCCTCCGCTCCTCCAGCGGGGTTCAGGTCCCGGTCTTGGCGCTCGCGGCTCTCTAATCCACCGTGGTCTGAAGGTAAACTAGAACATATTTCCCCTTTTATCTGTCTGCTGTGTCAGTGTGTTTGAAGCCGTTTGAAGGCGATGCCGCGGAGCTTATCTTTCGACTGTCCCAGTTATTGCTTTTAGTCACAGCTGCATTCCTGGATCCTTTGGTTTATCCTGAGCTTCAAACAAGCAGGTAACATCCAGGTTTAAGAGGACATCCGGAACCACTCTCCACTCTGGATAAAGCCGCACCTTGTTCTCTCGTTCTTTACCCTGCAGTCTGGATGAAAGGCCATCATGCTTCGGACTCTCATTACTTTAATTGACACCCCGCAATATCACAATTTAGACCAAGGAGAAGTAGATCTTTTGTTTTTGTGACTTTTTTTGCGTTGAATTTTGCCGTTTCTATACAGCTTTTCTCATGCTTCAGATAAACTTTCACCTCTGACCTCTCGCTGAACTCCTCTTCCACATCTCGCCTGGATTCTGGGACAGGTTTCCTGAAAGGACTGTCTCGAGAAAAAAAACCTTTCTTTTTCATGTCTTTTCTCATGCTTTCTGATACTTCAAAATGTGCATCATTTTTTGTATGCCGATTTTGGGCCGTTTCTTATTAAACAAAAAGGATCTCCCTCTTTAACAAAGAAGTCTATTTCTATAGGGATTCTTTCCATTATGTTGTCAGAAGTTTAGATCAATAATCGGAGCCTGTGAATCGTAGAAACAACACTTTTAGTGGACTTAAATTGAAGGTGCGCAACTGCCCCGTTAGCGTTACATTGCAGCTTGTTTCCTGACTACAGTGGTTTTGCTTAAAACTGGACCAAATGTTTTTAGTTATTTTTGTTTAATTGCAAAGTCTACAACAGAGCAGCAAGTGAACAAATAATGAACAGAAACTAATAGATCATGTGCACAGGGGCGGGTCTAGAGGGGGGGCCTGGGGGCTACCTACCCCTACCCCTCCCCACCCCCTCTGAAATATGATTTGCCCCCCCCCCCCCAATCCATTGGGCTTGTGCTGTCAGTCTGACGAATTTGGTAAATGAATATATACTTTAAACACACAGTGTAAGGCAACTGTGTACTTTGTTGAAGTTTTGAGGCCAGTTTGAAGTAGAAACATACAGAACTCGCTGTAGAGCCCTTGTTGTTGTTGGAAATAGATTGTGTGTTGCACTTTAATTCCGTTTTGTTTCCTATTATCTGAAAACGGCGTACTGCAAGCTTTTCATTGTTGGAGTTTGAGGCAAGTTTATTGTATGTGTATTGCCTTTATTTTTATAATGTTCTGTGAAAAAGGATGGTCCCAGCCCTTGTCACATGACCCATTAATGTTTCCATGATGTCTATTCACATTTTTTACCTAAAGAGCCAATAGAAAATGTGTATCGTAAAAAACAACTGAAATCAATAATGTGATGTGTTTTATTTAGCAAAATTAAATTACGTTGTTCTACCTTATCCAATACTTACTATATTTCTAAGCAGATTGTTTATCCCCCCCTTACTGATTATTCCCCCCCCCCCCGTGCGATTCCCCTTAAAAAATTATTGAATTGTTCCTGCATATACTGAGCAGCATGACAGAAAACAGCAGATCATAAAGATGAATGTTCCACACACACACACACACACACACACACACACACACACACACACACACACACACACAGCTGGACTGTGATCCTCTCCAGAGCCCTCAGGTGTGGGACTCCTGCTGTTTGACTCTCTCAGTGAAGCTTCTTCTTGTTTCCTGTGTGAGAGACGGAGGTTTTCCGTCTGGGAAACATTCAGATGAGACCAGATGTCACCGCTGGCGCTCACACAGATACTCGCACTTCACACACAACGTAGATCCAGCTGATTGTCCTCTCTCTGATCGCTCTCACTGCGACACAAAACAGATCTTCAAATCAACGAGCACATGTGGACACGTGGAGACCCTTTAATTGAGGTGTCCAGTGAGCGAGAAAGCCTTAACTTCATTACATGTGAATGCTCTTTACCTAATGGAAGCTACAACCAGATATCATTTGTTATGATTTCCTCGATGAGAAGCGCTGGCTTTTCTGCTTTAATAAATAGCAGATTGTCGAGGTCAGAGACTGATAAACTGTAATCAGCTTCTGACGTAAAGAACACAGACAAGGTGTGGAAATAATTCATTGTGCAACAGTAAAGTGGCAACATGAGGAAAAAAAACCTTCCCAGTTTGAGCTGAGACGGGAAATGATCAACAAACAGACAAGAACACATCATTTGTCTTTTCTTCCATACACAGCACATCTGTTACCATAACAAAACCTCTGTCAAACATCGGTGACACCCTGAAAAAGCCCCCTGGAGCAGTGCTGCTTAAAAAAATATTGATAAAGAAAACCTTCTCAGGTAGCCAAACTGACGTGGCCCAACATCGGTGTAAATCCAGCACACAGTTGTGGCACCAAAGGCTGAAATATTTACAACTCACTCACTAGAAGCCCAATAGTCTGGTCCCAACCATGCACCATGCACCGTCCTCGGTTGTTGGCCAGGATTGTGTTGCATCGCTCTCCTTTTGTTTCCTTACCTCTCTATTGGCCAAGTTTGTGAACACATACAAGACATTTGACTTGTTTTTGTTCCTCTGTGTATGATATCAATGAACCAGAAGCAAATACGTCTCACCCAGTTCTTCATAGAAATGTATAGGAAGCAAAATCTGGCACCGCTTTAACAATTTAAATCCATTATCAGACATTCTTTTTCTGTTTTTTTGCCCAAATCTCCTACCCAAAACTGGGCCACGCCCATAAATGGTCATTATATTCGGGGGTTTTACACATACCTTGTGCACGTGTCCCCAAAATATTGGATTAATATACTTAATAATGATGTTAGGTATGCAGCATTAAGGTTTTCTGTCAGTGAAACTGATATATATTTGATTGTACATTTATTTGTATTCTAACCAAAATTTGGGAATAATTTTGTGTTTTCTTTTAAATTATTGGCTGAAAATAATTGTGTGAATGTTCATCCCTGGCTCTGATGGTCTTCGTGTTCCTCAGGTCTCGGTCTTGATTTTAAAAACCTACACAGGAGCAGATAAGATAAAGACAGTCCAGATTTAGACTTCTTTCGTGGCCAGGAAGCCGTTCAGCCTGAAGTTCAGCATCGCTTTAATTCTCTGGTGTCAGTGAGGGAGACTAAAAGGGCAAGCGAGCCAGAAATTTATGGATGGAGATGTGTTTGGACATAGAAGGCAATGTGGCTGCAGTAGACCAGAGCCAGCAGGTCATCAGCTCCCAGCCAGAAGGCCTGAGAATCAAACTCAGGAATGAGACGCCGATGCCAGGCCGTGTCTGTCTGTGTATCCTCACATATTTGTCCATGTGTGTTGAGAGGGGACAGATAGCGGTGGAAGAAGCGCTGAAACCCTTTACCGACGTAAAGCAGTAATGTTACAATGGAAAAATACTCCAATAAAGTACTGCATTTACATTTTTACGTAAAGGCACTGAACTCTTATTTAAAAGTTGGGACGGTTTTGGTTATTTCACGACCAATTTTCTTTATGTCTTTATTTGGATTTCTCCATGTACATGTTTGCATAGTCTGAATTAAAATGGGACAGGGTTGTCAACACGCTCCGGATACAGCAGATTAGCCTTTAAAGAGTTCTAAACTCATAATCATTAACAACTTCAAACTCTATTTTTGAATGTTGTGCATGTAGTGATGACTATTTAAAGGTCCAGCGTGTAACGTTTTTAGTTGTTCGTTATCAAAATCTGTGTTGCCCCGTCCACCACCATCAGTTCCAAGTATTCTATTGGCTTGAAACTTCACTTTTGCACATGCATGAACTGGGGTAGACGCTCCATATTCATGCTCCCTCCTGAAATAAATAGTTGGTAAGGGACATACAGGATAATATTGCTCTGCCTTTCACGTTTTGGCTGTCACATGATAAACTCACAGGGGAAACATGGCAAACATCAAGAAGACAGTTTTTAGGACTCACCAAATCGTTAGATAAAATTTGGCATTTAATAAAAGTGAAAGAACGGACCTCATCTCCAAAGGTAAAGCTGGATGAAGTGTGAAGTCTAGCATAGCTGTAATACCAGACTCCTTTGACAAAAACATTCATTAATTTTACCTCGCAGGAGTAGGGAGTTGCTGCTCTACTGCTGCCTCCATCGGTTAGTTTGTTTGCGTTATCGTGTGACTTTGGTGGATCTGAACTAACCCTTTAACTTCAACATCACTGTGAATACATCCAAACTATCTCTTTAATATGCATAAAGACGACAATAATAAAAAATCCCCAAATCTGGAGATTAAAGTAGAAAAGTAAAAAGTTGGGAAAAGCAAAGAAGAATGAAAAGGAGGGAAGAGGGATGAAGAGAAGAAATAAAACAGGAGGGAAAATAGAATGAAAAGAAGGAAGACTATAGTTACTTCTAGAGTGTTTATACTCATGATCATGTCAAACATTAATCCTAAAATCTGGAGATCGAAGAATAAAAAAAAAAAAAAACTTGTCAGAAGAAAGGAAAGACTAAAGCATGCAAAAAGTGAAGAAAAACAAGGATAGAATAATGAAAAGACAGACGAAAGAAGGAAGACTGTTTACTTTTAGAGTGTTACACATAAATATTGAAAATCTCCAAATTCCCCCAAAAGCTTTGTCGAAAGGGAGGAAAGAAAAGACTGAAGCAGGAAAAAGGCAAATAAAGACTGATAGGATGAAAAGGAGAGTGATGAAAAATACGAAAGGTGAAAGATGAAATTGGAACAAAATAAGGAAAGAAATACTTGCTAAACAAAGAAAAGAGAGAAAAATTGGACAGAGAGAAGGATGTAAAAAGAAATCTGGTATAAAAAGTATGGAGAGGAGAATCTCCAGAAACAGAAATCTGTGTCTGAATATGATGCTGGAGTTCAGCAGCTGCATGATGCATGTGGATGTACAGCACTTTGCACTTCTGTGTATCTCTTATACATCTGTCTTTGTGAGGACCACCTACAGGGGTTGTAGTATGTCTACGTGGGTCCTCACAAGTATAGAAGTACAAGCGAGATTCTTTGTGCATCTTAACATGTATGAAAAGGGAATTTGTAAAGCGTGCGTGCTCGCGTGCTTTATGTGTTGGTATGCAAACCTGCACAGTTTGTGTTTTTAAATGTGTGTTTAACAGTATGTGAAAGGGGCTCACAATATGTGTGTGTGTGTGTGTGTATGTGTGTTTGTTGAAGTGTGCATGCATGTCTAAAGCATGTATGTACTTAGAAAGTGTGTGGATGTCCAGTTTATTGCCAGATGGTGTGTCAGACACGGGGGAATGTTGTTTATAGATGACGAGAGAGCGATGAACGCCAGGCACACACACACACACACACACACACACACACACACACACACACACACACAGACACACACACACACACCACACACACACACACACACACACACACACAGGGGCAGATCCATCTCTGTGTGTCGGCCCGAGAGAGAGAGTTTACAGTGTGTTTGTGCTGTTTTGAAATGGACCAGTCTCATCCTGAACATGCTTTTATTGTGAAAGAGCCTCTCCACGCTTTAAAATGACACACGAGGCAACAGAAGCTCAATGAGTCTTATGCACCGTTAGGCTTCAATATCAGTCTCAACGCTGGTGGGTAGTGTGGGGAAAATGGCCTTTTGGCAGATTTTATTTTGAAAAGGGAAGAAACCTGAACTCACCCAAACAAATCAGTATTTAATCAGCTTAGAATCGATGTGTGAGGAGTCCTCGTTATCTCTATAAACGACCACACAACTTGGGGATGTTTTCAGTCACCAGGCAACCGCTTTGCTTACTTTGTGTTGGCATAAACAATTATTCATGCAGCTGTTTCTTTATTTAACTTGTAGATGATGTATAAATAGATAGAGAGCAGCGCCCTCTAGTGGCTGTGATTATCTGCCTCTACTTAACCCTCATGTTGTCATAGGGTCAAATTTGACCCCTTTTCAGTTTAAAAAAACACTTTGGCCACAAAAAATGAGCCGTTGGAATAAGATCTGAAAAAATTAAACGTTAGAAATATCAAAAAGCTTTGGCAAAAACATCATAAAAAGCACCCACAACATTGACAAAGTGACAAAAATGTCGGAAAAGGCGACAATAATGTTGATGAAAAGTGACCAAAATGATTATTTTTTTCACTGTTGACGGGAAGACAACACAAGGGTTAAAGAACAAACTGAAAAAACCTGTACTGAACTACAAAATGAAGGCACTTGAACTCAAATTTTTCCATTTTATGCTACTTTATACTTCTACTCCACTGTAATTTAGAGGCAAATATTGTATGTTTTACTCCATTACATTAATCTGACAGCTTCAGTTACTTTGCAGATTTGGATCATTAATATAAAATATAAATCGGCTAATACATGACATTTTTTTCCTTGTCATTTTGGAGCGCCTGGAGAGATGATGTTTATGTCATGTCAACACTTGTTTGAGCTGTGCTTGAGTTTAATGGTCATCTGTTCTTCTTTTCACTGGTACATGTAACTAAATATAAAGTTTTTTATTTTTGTGTATTTTCTGTGTTTTTGTGTCCAGCTGGTCTTCTACCAGATGGTGAGGATCCTGTCCACTCTGGGCCACAGCCTGTCCCTCATCACTCTGCTCACCAGCACCATCATCATCTGTTGGTTCAGGTAAAACCACAGACAGACACACACACACCACACACACACACACACACACAGACACGACACACAGACACAGACAAACACACACACACACCACACACAGACACACAGACACACAGACACAGACACAGACACAGACAGACACAGACACACACACACAGACACACACAGACACACACACACACACACACACACACACACACACACACACATACACACACACACACACACACACACACACACAGCACTGTGTGGTAACAGATTGTTGTAGAAGCTCGGTCTGTATCAACTCCAGCTGTTCACTCGGCCGCTATCAGCATGTTTAGAGACTGCATATTTTACTGGATTCACACCACGACACTCTCTCTAAACACACTTCTCAACATTCCTGTGTGTGTGCGTGTGTGTGCGTGTGCGTGTGTGTGTGTGTGTGTGTGTGTGTGTATGTGTGTGTGTGTGTGTGCAGGAGGCTCCACTGCACGAGGAACTACATCCACGTGAACTTGTTTTTGTCGTTCATGCTTCGAGCTGTGTCCGTGCTGATCAAAGACGCGCTGCTCTTCTCAGACGACCAAAACACAGACTGCAGCACGCAACCCTCGCTGGTGACTACACACACACACACACACACACACACACACACACACACACACACACACACACACACACACACAACACACACACACAAACAGCAATTAGTTGTCTTTTTGACTCATTATCAGACCATATTTCATAATAATCAATACATGTTGGTGTTATTGTTGTAGGTGGGCTGCAGGGCCAGCCTGGTGTTGTTCAACTACTTTGTCATGGCCAACTTCTTCTGGCTGCTGGTGGAGGGCCTGTACCTGCACACGCTGCTGCTCGTCATCCACAGCTACTCCCCCCGCCTCTCCATGTACATGCTCATCGGCTGGGGTACGGCGCACCACAACAGGAGCACTTCAAGAATAGTTCATTAGTGGTCGTTAATATATTTGAATTCATGGAAATTATCCTCAAATATACAACAATACGTACCAATATTTTCACATTTCTTTAAGAATACATTACAGAATGTTAGGACTGTATTCTTATCTTTCTGTTATTTCAATATATACAGACAGAGAGAGAGCGAGAGAGAGAGAGAGAGACAGACACTGTCATGCTGGTGAAAGTGTATTTCCTGAAAGGTCGGGTGGTAAACGATCTCCTGGCTCTTCTCTCTGTGTTCGCTCAGCTCCGTTCTGCTGCCATGCGACACCTTCTTCCACCATCCATCACCACTTTGCCAACACTTCCTCCCTAATGCATCAACATCAGCTCCAGTGTTTACGTGTGTTGTTTGTGTGGGTTGTGTGTGTGTGTGTGTGTGTGTGTGTGTGTGTGTTGTGTATATGTCCTGCGTGGCACCTGTGAGGATGTGCAGACTGAGAATCTAAACACACTTCCTCTCCTCTCTCCTCTCCTCTCTCAGGAATCCCTTTAGTTTTCATGCTAGCGTGGATCATATGCAGGATAAACCTGGAGGACACGAGGTGAGCCTGCACGCAAGTCGACGGCCAGCCTCTAGTTACCAGCAGTGCAGCTATCATTACATTACATACAGTATTCATTTCTATATTTATTCAGTACATATTCATCCTGCACTCATGAAACCAGTGTATATCCTGCACTTACTGCTATTGCACTTCTGGTTAGACCCAAACTGCATTTCGTTGCCTTGTATCTGTACCTGTGTAATGACAATAAAGTTGAATCTAATCTAATTACAGAGGAAAAATAATAAAATCTGTTAGATAAAATGACATTAGGTTAAATAATTAAATGCAGGTGTTCAACCTGTACAAAAACAACATGTATACAGCATATTATTTTTCATTCAGAATGATTAAACTACATAGACTACATTTCAGATGAAAACTGTTTTGGGTTTAAAAAAATGTCCATGTGTTGATTGAGTGGTACTTGTCCTCATGTCCTCTGTTACCCTGGAAACCAATAATTCCCCCCTCCACTCAAAATGTGTTTATTGTTGCTTCACTTGAATGTTTGAGCAGAAGGTTGTGCAGAGTTTGTTTCTGCACTTCCACATCCATTTGCTGAAGGAGGGAAAGTTTATTCTGAGCTCAACCTAAATCTGAGGCTGTATTAGAAACCGCCGACTACATACTACCAACAAATTGAAATTTTTCAGTACTGCGTTTGTCAATAGTATGCAGCATGACACTGTTCGATTGATGTATTTTGCAGTGTGCTCGGCTAGGGGTGTTGTTGTTTTTGTGGTTGTTGTTGTTGTGACCGTTCAAGCCCATGCTTCCAGGGACACGGTAGGAGAAGTAGACTGGTCTGATGCATTCTAGGGCTAGGTCTGCGTATTCAACAATCAGATATTTGTACAGGGGGTAGGGAATCGATTCTCAATTTTAGGATTCAAATGTTTGTTTTTCCTTCAATACTGTAATAAAGTTGAGACAGATTCAACTTTTGGAGAAACGCAACTCCATGTCACGCTGTGGTGTCCAGTCATGTAACCAGGGATCAGACTTGTGTGTTTTGAGGCTATCACGCACACAGGAAATTCAATTCAATTCACTTCAATTTTATTTATAGTATCAAATCATAACAGTTATCTGGAGACACTTTACAGATAGAGTAGGTCTAGACCACACTCTATAATTTACAAAGACCCAATAATTCCCCCAAGAGCAAGCACAGTGTGACATTGTGACCATGTAAAGTGGCGAGGAAAAACTCCCCTTTAGGAAGAAACCTCGGTCCAACCCAGGCTCTTGGTTGGAGGTGTCCCGGTTGGGGGTGTGATGCACAGTGGCAATAACAATCACAACAAAGAAAATGGAACAATGACTAAAAAATTGTAGTAGTAGTTGATGTCATAGCAGGGCGCTGCAGGGCGTTACAGTCTGTAGCGTAGCACAGCAGGGCATAGCTGGACGTAGCAGGGCATAGCTGGACGTAGCAGGGCATAGCTGGATGTAGCAGGACATAGCTGGACGTAGAAGGACATAGCTGGACGTAGCAGGGCATAGCTGGACGTAGAAGGACATAGCTGGACGTAGCAGGGCATAGTTGGACGTAGAAGGGCATAGCTGGACGTAGCAGGGCATAGCTGGATGTAGCAGGGCATAGCTGGACGTAGAAGGACATAGCTGGACGTAGCAGGGCATAGTTGGACGTAGAAGGACATAGCTGGACGTAGCAGGGCATAGCTGGATGTAGCAGGGCATAGCTGGACGTAGCAGGACATAGCTGGACGTAGCAGGGCATAGCTGGATGTAGCAGGGCATAGCTGGACGTAGCAGGGCATAGCTGGATGTAGCAGGGCATAGCTGGACGTAGCAGGGCATAGCTGGACGTAGCAGGGCATAGCTGGATGTAGCAGGACATAGCTGGATGTAGCAGGACATAGCTGGACGTAGCAGGGCATAGCTGGACGTAGCAGGGCATAGCTGGATGTAGCAGGACATAGCTGGACGTAGCAGGGCATAGCTGGACGTAAAAGGGCATAGCTGGATGTAGCAGGGCATAGTTGGACATAGAAGGAGACAGCAGGACGTAGCAGGACATAGCTGGATGTAGCAGGGCATAGCTGGACGTAGCAGGGCATAGCTGGATGTAGCAGGGCATAGCTGGATGTAGCAGGGCATAGCTGGACATAGAAGGAGACAGCAGGACGTAGCAGGACATAGCTGGATGTAGCAGGGCATAGCTGGACGTAGCAGGACACTGCATGGCACCGCAGGGTTTGTGTAACAGCTGACTGTTTCTGTCGCTCCTCCATCTCTGCTTTTTCTTTCCACCACCACCAAAGCTTTGAATATTCACATTTGACTAGTGCCAAAGCTTCGAAGCACAACATTTTTTATTATTTACATAATTTGCATTAATGCATACTGGAGACATCCGGGTATTTTTGGCACACTGCAGGCTTTACTTTTGCTTGCATACTACATGCTATAATTTGTCCAAATCCATTCGTACTACTGGTGGTAGGTGGTTACGAATACATCCTTAAAGCAGCTTGTTAGTTTGCCTATAAAACGTGTCTGCTCTGGTTTTAACAATAATAAAAAAACTATAAAAGCCTCACTGATTTATTTTCTTATTTCCAGGTGTTGGGAGTTGAACGACAACCCTGTCCCCGACAGACTGATGAACTGGCCCATCATGGCTTCTGTCATTGTGAGTTTTGCACCAACATCTTATTATAAGGAAGGAGGTTTTTTAGTTTAGTTCAGTTTAAGAACATTATTTCTTTCTGAATTGTAGTGGAGTAGTAAAGTATGACGTGGCATGAAGAGAAAAGCCTCAAGCACAAGTACCTTGAATTTGTTTCCTCAGATTCTGATCTTTCTGATGTTGAAGAACAAACTTTACTTACTTACAGGTCTCTGTCTTTCTTTCTGTGTGTTTTTCTCTAAGATCAACTTCATCCTGTTCATCAGCATCATCCGGATCCTGGTGCAGAAGCTGCGCTGCACTGATGTCGGAGGAAATGAGCAGTCGCAATACAAGTACATATTTTACCGCTGACCTTTTTAACAATTAGGTTTTTACATTTTAGAGCGATCTTAGGTAATGGGAAAAAACATCCTCATACTTAAGTCTGTGCACATATCTCTTGGATTTTGCTTTCATTCAGAGACCATTTGGCTCAGAAATGAACATTTAGTCAATAACCGGAGCATTTGAGAACATTGTTGGTTTGGTGTGTGTCTGTGTGTTTCCTCTAGACGTCTGGCCAAGTCCACCCTCCTGCTCATCCCTCTGTTTGGGGTGAACTACGTGGTGTTGGTCTACCTGATGAAGCCCACTGACAGAAACATGGAGCGTATCAAGATCGTCTTTGAACTCGGCCTCGGATCTTACCAGGTAACATACAGTATTTTCACAGACTCATTCATGTACGTGCACATTCCTAGATAAACCAAATGTCTTGAATCCTTTGTTGTGCTGTGGTGAGAGTCCATGGAGGATGTCTTTTTGCCCACTTTTGGAAAGACTTGAACCTCCTTGCCTGTTTATTGCCTGTTTTAATCTTGAATAGAACTTAATTTCTTGTTTTCTAATTCATTTGTTACTTTTGTCTCCTCAAAACTCGGTCTTAACTCAATTGTGATATTTTGACACCGTCCCAGACTCAATATCTGACTTCAGAACTGCTGTGATGCTCAGTTTTTAAAACTTAAATGTCAAGTTTTGTGGGTAAAAATCCTCAAAATATACAGCTAATACCGTTGACTTAAAAGTCATTATTTGCTTTTATATCAGTAGCCTGTTTGTTAGTACAGTACTTGCTCTTTTGAAATGTAATGCTTAACATTAACACTTGTGCTTGTGTGTGTTTTAGGGTCTAATTGTGGCTGTCCTATATTGTTTTCTCAACAGCGAGGTGAGTCCGCGCACACACACACACACACACACACACACACACACACACACACACACACACACACCACACACACACATACAGATTTTCAAAACATTAAACCCTCCGCCTCACACATAGACACTAAACTCTTCTTTGTTGGTACATTAAAAGGTCCAGAGTGAGCTGAGGAGGACGTGGAGGAGTTTATCCCTCAAGCGTTACGTGGGGCGGGACTACAGGCTGCACACGACGTCCGTCAGCCGCAATGGCAACGAAGGCTCTCAGTTCCCCAGGAACTCCCGAGCCCAGTCCATCCTGCAGACTGAGACCACTGTGCTCTGACCAAGGGGGGGAGGACGGAGGCCGCCTGTTTTTATAAAGACGTTCAGGACCGATGCTTGCATTTAGGCAGGTACAGCAAGAAAACAAAGAACATTACAAAAACCAAAACCATTAAAGAAGTTCTGTATTACAAAGAAGTTGTGTGGTGTTTGGTCTGCCTTAGTAAGATGGAGAAATGGGATTCAGCCAGTGTTAGTTAGGTGTTAGTTAGTGCTATGTTCCCACTGGAATTTAACTCTTCAGGATGGAATAAGATCTGAAACTGTAGACCATCATGGGACACAAAAACTATTCAATAAAAGAGATTAATTTCCTTTAAATTAAATAAACAAATGAATAAATAGGTACAAAAAATACATCCCTTGAGATTTTCCATACTTCTGTAAGGGTTTCTACCAACAACTAAAACACATTCTTGCCTTGTACAGAGAATGATTTAGTATTTTACGTCTTGTTTTTTTAAACACTTGAGTGTATTAACGTTGGTTATGTACATGTCGAGGGAGATATATAAGCTTTTGAACACAACTGCAAATCTGTGACTCCACATGTTTATGTATAAAAGCTTCTTTCATAGAGACTGAGTCATGTTTGTTCTTTCTCCCATAACTATGCACTCACACACTCCAAACTATGTGTATGTTCTAAAATATTGTGTTATTATTATTTTTGCTGCTTTTACATGCATTGTGTAAGCACTAAGGCTCAACCAAGTGCCCCAATGTAAATAAAAAAATTGATGCGGTGGAATCAACTTTTTTTTAAACTTTAATGCCCGCTCTAGTATCACAATGCCAGACTTATCTGTACAGCACTGTGGAGTAAGGTCTGGCTACAAGACAGTGCAAAGACAGTGGTTTTGCTAAATATTCTTGGGAAGGAACTTTTTTTTTGGAACATTTGCACCCCGCAAAAGAAAACGTCACATACAATACTAGATTAACAAATTAATATATCTAATATAATATTAGATTAGGTATACACCCCTCGGTCTTACCCCTAGCCCTCGGTCGAAATAGGTATTGGGACACGACTAGGTCCCGCGTGAACGCGCAAAAACGAGGGGAAGGGGTAAGGGGTAGGGGTAAGATAAAGAAATGAGATTCAGCCTTAGTCTACTGTTCACACAATGGAATAACGTGAGCTATTTAAGTTAGCTGATGCACGGTTTAACTTAATTTGCCCCTACCAGTGTATTGCCGTGTGTACTTTGTCCACAGCGATCTTACCAATCTGTCCCACAACGTCCCAGTTAGAGAGAAAATGGCGTAAACAAATTGTTTGTAAATCTTTGCAATTTTCTAGAATGTTTTTAACTGCAACGCACAGAGAGCCGAAGGGGAGGGACCTGGATGTCAGGCAGTTATCCGGGAAAAGGTACTTCCGTTTATCCGACTACCTCTGCTCTAAATCAGTACACAAGGTGTGTTAAACTGCAAGTAACAACGCATATCAATAGATGTTGACAATACTGGACACGCTTCCTCTTACTGGGGAAACTAAGCTATGCATGGGTTAAACTGACAGCGTTGATTTAAACTGGACTAGCTTTTTCTCACATTTCAGTGACTGTGAAATAAGAAGCACATTGTATAACTTGTGCATTATTGCTCATATAATAAAAAGGAAATATCAAAGGGTAATAGCACAAAATGAAAAGAGCATACAGTTAGGCATTGCCATAAAGATGTAAAAATCTCATTTGTGTTTAGCAGGATTTGGAAAAACTTCATTCATTAAGGTAATGTTCAGTTTATGCTTAAAACTTTTGAGGTTTTTTATACAAGTTTAGGATCATTTAGGAGGCTCCAATGCTGTTTAATGATTCTGAGTTATACTGAGGGGTGTATTTTTGTTGTCCCAATTTATATTAATGAGGTAACATTAACATAACTTTTCTTGTGTTTATGTTTTCCATTGGCTTGTTGGTAACAACAACAAAAATATACAGTCTATGGGTCAAACTTAAACAGAGCCAATGACAGACACGATTGATACTTAGGAAAACTTTAATGGCAGAGGAAGTAACACGGAAAATGTAAATAAAAATGGCAAGGTGCATTTTTTCAGAAGCACAGACAGCTGTAGAAAGAGTTACTCATGTCTAAGCCTGATTCATCACACTCAAATAATGAGATAAGTGAAGATCATGAGCTGAATCTCTCAGGCCAGCTGTCATATGAGAAAGAACACTGTAATGGGTTGCATGAAAAAAAGGTCCCGCCTACAAGACACCGGATTGGGCAAGCCCCCAGACAACTTTCGTCCTGCCAACCAATCAGTTCAAAGCATTCGGATTTCTTGATTTGTAACTCCGCATCTCTGCGGGGCTAGCATGTTGCCATGTCCGCTTATCTAAGCGACTTTGGGCTTGTTTTTTGTAAAGTCGCTTAAAAAATATTGGTAGTCGCGGGTTGCGGTTTTTTTTTGGGCTTGTCACTAAAGTGTGGTTGCTTATTTGGGCTTGTTCCCAGCTTGTCCCTGCCGGCTCGCTCGATCCCGCCCTTTTCCACATAAACACTATAGAGAGCAGCGTTATGTCCCACCCACTTCCGGCTTCTAATTGGCTCTGCCCCCAGATGGACACGAGTACCAGCCAATCAGAGGCAGAGCAGGGCAGTCTGTTGTTTTCTGGTTAGGAAAATGCGCGAGTAGCGACTAATGGTGAGTGGACTGTAGGAGAGTTTTTGGAGGAATAAATGTCCGGGAAATGTGGGAGAAATACGGGAAGAAGTATAACAAGACTGGGGAAAGAGAAAGGAGGAAAAGAATGGATTCAACCCATCGTGGGGAACAACTCAAAATCACCGTGAAAAAAGTGATTTCAAATCCCATCAGTTTTTCTAATGTTAACTAATGTTAAAAGGTGGTTTAACTTACTCCTGTGGTCATTGTCCTGAACTCAGGGGGAGAAAATAAATAAACTCTAGCCTACCGTGTGTACAGTTTACCAATCTGTCCACATGGATTGTAACACAGTTGTATTTATTTTTCTCTTCCAGGATCTTAGGGGGGCTACGTAGAAAAAGTCGCTTATTTTGGGCTTGTTTTCACAGGCCTGGTTTCGTATTTGTCTCGCAAGATCTGGCAACACGGGGCTAGGTGGCAACGGAAGCTCCGCATGATGATTTTGGTAAGAAATTAATAATCAAAATGGTGATTATTATGACTTAATATGAATATTTAATGGTGGACATGAAACCTTAGTCATATCTGGAAAGCATTTAAGTGAAATATAGTAGTACTAGCTACGTTAAAACGGCGTTTGTCATTTTAAAAGTGTTGTTTTGATTGCTTTGCACACGGGGGCGCATGCGCATCTGAAAAAAGAGCGGTAAAATAGTTAGCTATGTAACTTATTATGAGGCTGTCGAGCTTTGTTGATGGACTTGAGAAAAGCAATTGATGAATCCCCAGCTGTTGAAGCCAGAGTAAAAAGAGTTATGTCGAGTTTATAAACAGGAACAGCTACGGTTGGTTGTTTGTGAAAGGTTTCTGAACAGCCAAAAAACGAGGTTTTCTCTCCTCACAATTGCTAACAACGACGAGGCTAGCTAAACGGCTAATAACAACAGTCTAGCATCTTGTGCTAATTCTTTATTTCTTGCCATGAATGAACGTTGTTTTTTATGTGGCTATGTGTTTAGTCAGATATATTAGTCATATGAAAATTCACTTTTTCAAAAAAGCACGCAATTAACAGTTTGCAATTCTGAACATTTTTTCAGAAATTAAGCCATAGCTAAAACGCCAGTTGGTGGCGGCCATTTTACTTTCCGCCATAGCCAAATTAGGTATTTTGCATCAAACCTACTGAACCAAACATGATAAAGAATTAGGGGTATCTACCCCAATGTTTTGATGAGACCACATGCAACATCATGAAATGTTTATGTGAGTAGTTAGTGTCAATTTATGGACATTGAGGAAGGAAATCCCAGTATCTGAGAAGGCAGGGTAGACTGTTTATAATATCATGCAGCCTAATCCTACCCTGGAAATCCAATTTGAATTTGCTCAGCGAGTACTTAATCCTTTCGGATTTGGGTCTGGATTTTCAGGCTAGCCTAATCCTTTTGTTCATTGACCCTGTCGAGACAGTGGCTGTAAAGAGTAGAACAATATGTCTTAAAAACTTAAAAAAATAAAAAATGAGTCAATCACACAGCACAGATTTAGTCCAGGCCTGCTTCAAAAAATATGTCAGAAACGTGTTTGATTGTTTTGTTTAGGGCTGCAACTAAAGATTACTTTCATTGTTGATAAATCTGTCAATTATTTTCTTGATTAATCAAGTATTAGTAGTTATTTGGTCCTAAAATGTTAGAAAATGGAAATGTTGACCAGTTTAAAGCCCTGTACAAACTAAAACAACTATGCTCTACATAGCAAAGATACACATGCCGATAAAATGTACTTAAGAATGGACTAACAGCGTGACTTACCCAGGAGAAAGTAAAGGTAATCATTTCCTTGTTGTCTCTTTTGTTGCCCCCAGGTTGTTGACTCCACACCGTGATGCACAGTTGGTCTCCTGCTCATCATTTTAAAGTTCACACTGGGCTCCAAATGATACGGTAAGTCAGGCTACACTATGCATACAATACACTACATGGATTCTCTGTTTCTTTATGGTAAGTGTTTCCAAATCCCAATTCAACAGCAACAAAAACTGCAGCCTCCAAAATCATCATGAAGTTGAATCAACATTTGCAATAACTTAAAACTGTTTTGACTAAAACTGAACATTATAACCTTCGGGAAGGTAGGATTTATAGGAGGACTTTTGTATTAAACTGGGAACAAAATAAAAATAGTTGCACTATGCTGCTATATGCAACGCTTTAACGGCAGTGTGTTCTCGGTGTTGGACTGCATTAGTTTTTGCTAGGTTTAGCTGGCAACTAAGTGTATAAGCAGTGGGGACATTCCAGTTTTGTTTTCCCAGTTACATACACTTGGACGTGCCACTAGATGGCACCAGAGTCCAGTTGAAAGTTCCAGTTTAAACATATCACTTGTGCAAGTGCTTTACAATTTCCCAATTTATCTGCCAGACCAGATTTTAATTGCACAAAAATATTATTTAAGTTCTATTGCGGTTCACCACTAAAAGGTTAGGCTATATGCAAGGTTTCCCTAAACTTAATTAGTTCTCAGCCCAGTAAAATTCAGAGAACTTATAATTTGTTTGATGGTTTTTGTGGGACTGGGGTGCTGTTTTCAACGTTTGCAGAAGCTTTGAGAACTAACAAAGTACTTTTAAAAGCACCATAGTGGACTGTGGGGAGAAATGTCAAGCAAGCAGCTACATTTACAGCTTGATTTCTTTTTCTTGCTTTATGCACACAGTCATCAAGTGATACAGATAGTTTAATGAATCTAAGTTCCAAACTAAAATGAGTGCAGTCTGAACAGGCAAACACTATTAAACCAACACACAAAGAGGCAGCGATTAAAGAGCAGTCCAGGACAGGCCTGACTAGACGTTTTGTTGATTTATAACCGTGGTAAAAGTGGCATTGTTGAGACTAAAACAGCTATTTTAAAGGATAAAGCTGGTGAGATGAAATACTTTCGTAAAAAACAAAAACCAACTGTGTGTTAGTTCCTTTCTAAATACTTTCTGACAACCCTATCTGTTGCTCTCAGCCCCGGGCCCATTAGTTCATACTAAAATTTTAAGAAAGATAAGATAAAATCTATTACCGTAACCTGCTCCAGTCTGTTGCTCGTGCAGGTTTCTGAAGACCGTCAGTGTAGTTGCAGATATCATGGCTTATTTTTCTCCCCTCGAATTAACTTATTAAAATGTATCACAGTAAACATAAAGTTTCTATTTTAATTTCATTCAGTCCCCTTGCAACTTCATGATACGGCAGTTTCTGTTAGCTTCCAGTAAACCAACTGACTGATACACCTCCAAAATCATCCAAACCCACAAACTTCACATGCATATCATCACACGTCACATACATCTCTTCCTTTGTTTGTAGTTTCTTTCTCAGTCAAGATTGCAGTTCATTTCAAGGGTCAGGTTCGATGTAAGGAATCAAGCAATGTGACGTGACCTTTTAAGTAGACTGTGATCAGCAAAATATCTTGTAATGAAAGAAACATTAATACAAGCAGAAAGGTTTTGGGATAGAATATTTATTTATTGTGTCATATTACACTTTGCAGATATAGTATACTGTATGTGGGGGCTTAGTTACAAGCGTGGTGATGTGTTAATTCAGAGAGATTTGTGTGTGTGTGTGTGTGTGTGTGTGTGTGTGTGTGTGTGTGTGTGTGTGTTTCACATATCAGCAGGAAATGTTTTGCTCAGACAGGCGACAACACTTCACAGCTTTGTCATCTTGGCGGTGACTAGAGAGCAGAGAGACAAAAAAGAGCATCAGTGTTTCTGTGCAGATGCTGTTGTGTGTTTGTGTGTGTGTGTGTGTGTGTGTGTGTTGCTACAACTTACGTTTCTTGACCCATTCAGCTTTGGGATCAACGCAGACTGTTCCCGTATCTGTGGCGAAACTGAGGGGGGGGGGAAGAAGAAAATGGAGATTCTTTGTATGGTTGTGTCCATCAGAAGATGATAATATACCGTAATTCCTCAAATAAAAGCCGGGGTCTTTATTTACCTGAACCGCAGAAGTTACCTGGCTTTTATTTCTAATTCCATCTGTTTGATAAGTATAATTTAAAAAAAATGAAAAGTCGTGGTGTTCCAGTGGACAGACGGCATTCATTTTTTGAGAAACCTTTGCAAAAAATATCCCCATACAACAACAGCCAGCAGGGCGACAAAACAATTTGGGTCAAATAATCAAACACCACCTCTGTGTCAGTTTGAAGCCTGTAAATGTACTGGGTATTTATTTAAATATTCAAATATAGGTGCTACGGTATTGCTAGTAGATTACAATAAGAGCATACAGCACACCAGTATCTGATTAACGTTACAGACGGTTGCTAGCTAGCTTCGTTTCTAGCTCCAGGCTCCGCTCCTCTGTCTGCTCTGGTCTCGTCGGCTCGTCCTTCTGTTTCTTCCGGTCTCGGATCCTCCTTGGGTCAATGTCAAAATGTCTTGTGACTTTTCACCCGAGTTTTCCTCCTCACGCTTACACATACAGCCGCACGGACTACAATACTGGTAGGAAAATAATACTTTACGTGAGTACCATAACCCATGAAAAAAAACATGAATATATTGTTGAATCTGTTAAATTAAATTGGTAGAAATGTACATTACGGTAAACTTGAATGCATATTGCATTAAATGTAGTTCGGAGATTATCCACTTTTTTTCCCCCCTCGGCCTTTATTTGTCGTGTTGACCACGCCCTCGGTCACTATCAGAGGCCCGGCTTTTAATTGACTACCGGTCTTTATTTGAAGAATTACGGTATGTTTGTGTGTTGGAAACATGTATAAACTTACATTATAGCCTCCACACAGTTTTTACGGGAATGTTGTTCTTTGTATGTGTTCCCAGTCACCAGATGTCCAATATTAGTGGCAGGGGCCACAGTGCAGCATTGTAACCTTTTGCCAGGATAGCGACCTAAGAAGGGCAGCGAAAGATTGACAGAGCATACAGTGTGTGTGTTTGGTCTTAGCAAAGTCCCTCAAAGTACATATCAGCAGCACTGTACCAAAACAACCCAAATTATTACATTTTTTAACTTGAAGCTTGTTTGACTTTATCGATATACACCACAGGTCAAAGGTTTGGGGTCACTGAGACATTCCCATTGCACAGAATACCAGCTGAGATTGCAAAAGGGTTCTCCAATGTTTTCTTGGTTAGTTTTCTTTAAATGATGTCAGATTAGTGAACAGAATGAGCCTTTGGAGCATTGGATGAATGGTTGCTGGCATTCGATGAATGGTTAATGATAATAGGCAATGTAGATATTGCATTAAACATCAGCCCCCCCCCCCCCCCCCCCCCACCTAGATCAGCTGGTATTCTGTCATAATGAAGAAATTTGTAAGTGACCCCAAACTTTTGACCGGTAGTGTATATCTGGTAAAATCTGATACGGTTTGTAACTCAGTGACCCCAGTCAGCCTGTGAAATGTCCTGATAAAGTGAAAGGAGGTTGAGGCTGGGAGAAGATTTTTTTTTTTTTTTTTTTTTTTTTAAAGATCTGTATACAGTACATTAGAATATAGTGAATTTAAAACAATCTGTTATGCGAGATAAGATAATCCTTAATTGATCCACAGAGGGGGAATCAATATGTTGCAGCATCACAGTGACAGAAAAATAGGCCACAAATACAAGAGAACGGGAATAATAACTGTATTAATTGTATTACATTAAAACTAAACGAGCGAATTAACTAACAGTACACAAATAGTTCCCATGATAGAAATACATATGAAATACAGTATATATGAATGTTTGAGTACAACCTTCTGGGATGTTGATTCATTTACTTTAACATTATTTAGGATATTGTTATTTTTTGGTATTTTAAAGCATGTTGAATTGAGCTGAAATTAATTTGCAGGAAGACAAAAGAGCGAGAATAAGCGTAACAGATCTTCACACTTGACATGTTGCTTGTTCAAATCTCATGTGTGCTCATGTGTATCACTATGAAACTAACATTAGTAATTTTAGAATTTTTTTTTGGTGTGCTCTGCTTTGATGATGAGACGCTGCCGCAGCGTTAAGGACTCTGTCTTGATGGTAGCGCTCTATCTGGTGTTACCTCAAGTTGTAAAAGATGCTATTATGGTGTATAATTTCTTCAAATGTTTGCATTGATGATATGTTAATAGTATTGTTGTCCATGGCTAAATTTATAATGTAACTGAAAAAATATGTCCGAGACTGGAGAAATCTTCAGCATCAGCAAACCATCATAATCATGTGATGATGTAATAATTGAAGACACATTAATATTAATATTTTTTTATTATTATTAATATTAAGACAGTCTAGTGTGTTTGTGTGTGTAGATATGTAGCAGGATGCATTTGAAGTAAAAAGTTTGTGGTAAGCAAACTGAGTTAATTTTATTTTACTCTGCTAGTAATTTCACATATGCTTGAATAGTTTAATTATTAATGAAACTTATACCAATGCTACTTACTAGATATGTCACATGCAGAGCCCAAGCAGGGTGACATTGAAACAAGACAGGCTTGCTCTATAGTCGCCATGCAAAGGAAGCAGGAAGACAATCATTTGCAATGTGAGCATCACAACAATATTCGGCACTGTGCATATTTATTTATGTATTACTGTGTCACCTCCGCTCCTACTGTGCAATATGCCATTTCTATTCATCTGCACCTTACTCTTATGTATCTGTGTTTATCTTTTATGATAGGTAGCTTATAGTGTACATATTACTATTATTATAACTCTTATTCTATTTTTATAGCACTTTGTTTATTCTTCCTATGTCTATTTAATGTATTTGTGTATGAATTTTTCTTTTGACAATGCATTTTCCCTAGTCCTTAAATGGTAAAACATGAGAAAACTGGAAGACCCACCACTAACAGATGGGTGTAGTAGGAGTTCCTACTGCTGCTAAATGTACATTTTAACATTTGTTTGAAATAAGAGATTAAAATGTTGGCTCAGTATAATGTGTTGTGGTAATCTTTTGGTACTTACCGTTGCGTGCAGAGACCTGGAAGCACAGACAGAGCAGGAGGAGAGTGAAGAACACGACCCTCGTGGACATTTTGGAGAAAGGACAGGCTGGTGGATGGGTTTACTGATCAGGCTGCAACTACACTAGTTGATGGGCATTTGGATCATTTATTGGTAAGTTCAGAGAAATCATGTTGGGGTGGGCTTGGTTGAGGGTAGTACCGATGACGTGCTGTTCGTGTGGTTGTGGTACATCACACCTCCGCCCCTTATTAAATCATTTTTTAGCCCACTGTGCAACTTTAAACCACTGACATCTCGGTAACATCTTTCTGAGAAGTAATCTGACACATTTACACACAAACTCAAACATATAGTACTCAGACACACACACACGATGTGGTTGGTGTGGGTGTGCACACACACACACACACACACACACACACACACACACACACACACACAGTGGCTTGAATAAGTTTACACACCCGTGCTAAAGTTGATTTTAAAAAACAAAAAGGAAGAAGAAAAAAACTAAACGTAATGCCTTAATTTAAAAAAAATTGGAGAATCCAACCTTCTATGGACACCAATTTTCTTTGTGAATGAATAACGTATTGTAAATAAATGAATGTTCTTCCTTTAAAATACAGAGGGCATAAGTATACAACCCCCTACGTTAAATTTCCATAGAGGCAGGCACATTTCTATAATTAAAGGCCAGTTATTTCATGGATCCAGGATACTGTGCATCCTGATAAAGTTCCCTTGGCCTTTGGATTTAAATTACCCCCCCCCCCCCCCATCACATACCCTTTACCCTACATAGAGATGGGATAGGCATGGGGAACTTTCCATAAGAAAAAAAATCATACCAGCTATTAAGCTCTCTGAAATAAAACCATTGCCACCAATGAAATACCAATGCAACAGGAAAATGTCTCAATTTCATTTTTCTTCCGCTTCTTCTTTTGTTTGACATGCGAAATAGAAACAAAATGGGGCACCACAGCCATTATCTGGTGCAGAGTTGGCTTGAATGTGTATGGAGCTGCAAAGATGAATCAATTAGTTGTCAACTATTAAATAGATAATCGATTTATGTCATTTTTCTGATTCCAGTTTCCTAAATGTAAATATTTTCTAGGGCTTCCTTGGGCTTTAGGAAATAGACATTTCCCCTATTTTCTCACATTTTTATAGACCAAACAACTAATTGTTTATTCAAGAAGATGATCCACAGATCAATCAACTATGAAAATAATTATTAGTTGCAGCCCTAAATGGGTTGACAAGCATGATCGGAAACTTTTCTGGGCCTTTTCATGATGAGCCAAAGGTTGGTTTAAAACATCCTAGTAATACAAAGTGTTGGTCGACCACATCTGAGGCCAAAAGCATTTAAACCTGTTCCAAACAGAGCACCTTTTTTTCAACTGATGCTTATAAGCCTCCAAACTTCTAGCAGCCCATGTTTACCACTCAGCAATTATGACCCACACTTAATGATAATAATCAACTTCAATCATTTTAGATGATTTTAGTATTTATGAAAAGTTTCAGTCTGGTTTTAAGCCCCGCCACAGTACTGAAACTTCCCTTCTAATCAGAGTTTATAACAAGCTTTTCTTAGCGGTTGACTCAGGAAACTGCTTTAGTGCTTTAGATTTGACTGCTGCCTTTGACACTGTCAACCACTCTATCCTTTTATCTAGACCCGTAGCTTACAGACATCACACACAACATACTCATACATCATAACAGGATGTTAAAATAATAAAAACAAAACAAATGCACATGAATAATATAATGTATCCTTCATTAGTCCCAAAGGGGAAATTAAAATTTACACTCTGTTATTGCACACAGGCCTGAATTACACACACATGCTCTCTACCTACACATGCACTAATGGAGAGATGTGAGGGGGATGCCCATGGAAAGGTGCCCCGAGCAGTTGGAGGTTCATTGCCTTGCTAAAGAGAATCTTGGCAGTGCCCAGGAGGTGAACTGGCACTTCTCCAGCTACCAGTCCACCACCTTACTTTGGTCCAAATGTGGACCCTCCGGTTCCCAACCCAACTCCCTACGAACTTATATATATATATATATATATATATATACAGTATACATACATACAGTATACATTTCGTAAAGACTGGTTAGACTCCCTTGTTAAGATTTAATAAGAATGAGAATGTAATGCACTACAGTCATTGTAAAGAATATTGCCAGAGCAGAACAGTGCATTTGTAAGCAGATCAATGTTATGTGTTGAGACGCTGAAAAAGCACAATATTTAAATAAAAAAACTACTTTATGTTGATAAGTTGGCTGATGAGTATGTGTGACTAAAGTGGCCCCTCTCCCGGCTGCATTGGCAGGCAGCATCCATCAGGTCCTCAGAAAAATCAGAGATGATAATGAAATTCAATGTCGCCACAACATCGCAAAAGAAGAGCTGCCATTCACAAAATTTAGGTTGGAAATTATTCGGATGAAGAAAAATGGATTAGATGTGAATCAGACTTACAGTAATGACATTGCATGTGCCCAATTTATTGGGATAATAGTAAGATAATAATAATAATAAATGATGGGTGACCTTGAAATTGTGGCGTTAAAGGTAACGAGAGGAAAAATTTAGGTGCACCTAAATTAAAAAGTTAGGCACACCACGCCCTACCTGCTATGCAAAGACTTGAGAGAGTTATACATGCATTTATTATGTCTCAATTAGACTCCTGTAACTCTTTATATGTTGGATTGGATCAGTTAGTTAGTCCAGAACGCAGCAGCTCGACTTTCAACCCGTACCAAGAAGCACACACATCACACCTGTTAAGACCCACTAGTATTCGTTGGCTTTCAGCTCAAGTTGAGCTTTGACACCTTGACCTTTTTCTACTGTGGGTTATTTTCTATTGTGTATTGTTTGTGTATATTATCATTTTGGTCTTTAGGTTTTTTTTTTTTTTTTAATGGGCTGTATAAACGAAATTGAACTGAACTTAACTTTTTGTTCAGTGTTCTTGGGACGTTGTTTGGTTTTATTGACAGGTCTCTGCTTTTGATCTCAGATTCGGAGTTGTGAAGAAGTTTGCTTTTCAATTTGGCATATATTCATCTGTACCTGACCATGTCTCTGTCTCTTTAGGAGAGGAAAACTGCTGCATAGTGTGAACAAGATTACATGATGGATGATCAAGTGAAAATTGTAAGATGCTTTATGAAGATAAAGCAGCTGTGGGTAATGTAATGTTCCACCCACTAACTAACCACAGCAGCCACATAGCATCTTTCATGTTAGATCTTTAGCTGGATACAAACTCTGCAGCCTTTATTTATATATATATATATATATATATATATAGATATAGATATAGATAGATAGCTTGTTCCATTTTGCAAAAAAAAGTCAAGTCTGATAAGATGCAGATTAACAGTCAAACAGATGAATACCGATAGTAACATTTTATTTCTGACCAATTTCATGCTTTCATGGTTTCACAACTTCACAAGTTAACAAATAAATAAATAGATCAAAACATATTCCTGTTACAATAATCATGACATTGTACACAGTAACTTGTAAATATTGATAAATACTCTTGGTAATAAATAGATAGATAGATGAATACTTCTATCAGCGCTGGTCAATTAAATTAAACTAATAAATAATTTCACTCCTAACGGCATTGAAAGAATCTAAATATTCAACATAATAATAATAAATTAACATAATTCTGTTCTTCAAGTGCTATTTCAGACATCGGTTTGCATCAGTGTCGAGGCCGTAATTGTGAACGTCTTGACACATTCAGTCGTCGAGGCTGGAAGCGGAGACGCCGCTACTCTCCGCCAAAAAGGTTTCACCAGCGGGCATCTCGGACGTGGTGGGGGAAGAGGGAAGAGAGGAGGAGGAGGCAGGGAGAGAGGAGGAGGAAAGAAGGTGAAAGGAGGAAGAAGCAGGAAAAGTTGAGAAAGAAGGATTGAGAGCGGAGGAGGAAGCAGGTAGAGCAGTGGAAGCGGAAGCAGGGAGAGAGGATGAGGAAAGAAGGTGAAAGGAGGAAGAAGCAGGAAAAGTTGAGGAGGAAAGAGGGAGAGAAGAGGTGGAGGAAGGAGGGTGGAGGATGTAGAAGGGAGGCGGTGGATGTGATGACGGAGAGGAGGGAGACGGGAGTTGAGGGTGCCACGGACGAAGCGGCGGCCTGAGCTTTTGCTCTCCTGTGAGAAAGAAAATAGATGACATAAATACATGAGACGATACATTTGGGGTTGAAGGATTGAACGAATGAGAGTTGAGACGTGAGTAAATCGGAGGTTAAATAAATAAATAACTTACTCAAATGCAGCAACCTTGCGGTGAACCCAGGGAGCCCTCACATAACTGCAGAAGAGACCTGATTTGGTTTGAAATCTATAGGAATGACAACAAATGCAACGTTAGTACGGTTCAGACTCTTTCTCTTGGTGTAGTATTAATATTCTGTTATGTAGATAGAGTTGGGCAATAACTCAATATAATTTTTAAATTGTTTATATTTTATATTTCAATGGAATCATGTCGTGATTAAATTATATATCGAGATATCTAACTTAGTTTTCTCAGAATTTTCTCTTTCTTCTTCTGTTACCATCATACAATTTTTTCGAGCATGCATGTAAACATAGTTTATAGCTGGAAAATCATTATTTTTCTTTCTCTATAATGTCACTTGAAACTTATTTATCTAAAATGTTATTTAAAAAAAACATACATTTTGTGAAAGCACCTATTGTCAACCTTAGGATATCGTCGATATTGATGTTTATATTTGGTCAAGAATATTGTAGTAATAATAATGTATACTTTATTAATCCCGTTAGCGGAAATTACTATTTACACTCTGTTATTACACACAGGCTAAAACACTAAATGGAGACATGATTGGGGGGGCTGCCCAATTGAAAGGCGCCCGAGCAGTTGGGGGTTCTGTGCTTTGCTTAAAGGCACCTTGGCAGTGCCCAGGAAGTGAACTGGCACCTCTCCAGCTACCATACTTGGTCCATATGGGGACTTGAACCAGCGACCCTCCGCTTCCCAACCCAACTCCCTATTCATGTGGCCCAGCCCTAACTATAGATATGTCAGTTTATGGCAACTTTAGGCAATGAAATAAAGTCAAAAAGCAAAGTTATTACGTAGAGCGTTGCTTTTTGTACTTACATGACAGCTTGGACGCATGGGGGGTCGGCTCGCTGCACCAAGTAGCCTAAGATTGGCTCGGTTATCTCCTGTTTGGTGACTTTCTTACAGCAGGTTGCCAGCTTCTCTGCTAACAATGGATGGAAACATAAGAGTTCACGTAAAAAAAAAAAAAAACTTAAGAATTCAAATTGCTCAAATGAGGAAAAGCTCTTGTACGTTGTGCTTCTAAATCTTAATCTCACCTGCGGATCCCGACTGAAACATAGCCACGAGGACGATGACGACCAGCGCGCTCTTCAACAGGCTTCTACAGGCTTCCATCTTCAAATACTGAGCGATAAATATGAGATTAAATGGATAAATACTGAGTAAAGTAATCTCTGTTGGTCTTTCTTTTCCAGAGCGCTTGATGAAGTGACACCGTCTGGAGACGCCAATACTTAAGGCCTGGAAAAAGCAGAAGCAGTCCCCCCCCCGTGAGTCATCTCGTAACTTCTTTCTTTTTCCCTCCTCTCTCTTCATCTGAATGAATGACCAGCTCACGCACGGGGGTTTCCACGAAGTGACCGACAGGATGCACTTTCATCATGCCGAGAACGGTTTCGTTTGGAAATTTAAGTCATGTTTTTTTCCTGATTGTCGGTCCGCGGAGGTGTGAGGTGTCCCTCCCAGGCCCTGGTCGTCCTCATGCTGCAACTTCTTTTTTATCTGGACATTTAATAAATCACTGACTAAGACAAAACTATGAATCAATCAACAAACTGGATACAAGGACAAATTTTAAGCTACCAAAAATCGGCTTCCTTTTTTGTCCTCTGTAAAAAATAAAATGATAAATTTAAAGATTTCTTTTCCCATGGTCAAACTTTTCATTTTTAGGAAGTCACTTCTGTGGCATTTATGTCATAAAGTATTTGGCAATCATTCTGGGGAGGACATACTTCAGGGTGCAGTCACGATGGGGCCCAGCCCACTGACACACGAGCAAACATGTCTCAACATGCACTTCTGAACTCCCAGCCATGTGGAATATACTCTCTCGAATGATTCATGTATTATTATTCACTGTTCTTTAGTACCGGTAATCTCCAAAATCTGTGTAAGACACAAACATCCTAAAAAGAGGATTCTTCAGATTTTTACAGGACAACTTAGAGAGCACAATTGTACACTGGTGTATATTAACCTGCATGAGGTCTTCGGCCTGGTGCTTGTTTTTCACACCAGACTTTGCAAACTCCTATTCACACTCATTAACTTACACCTGTACAAATTTGAATAAAACATCAGATATGTGTGATCCACTAAGGAGGCTGTAACATATAATCATATCAAAATGTAAAATAAACATAATGCAAAACGGAACAAAAAAATACACAATGTTAGTTTTACTTTGTTTAAACTTGCAGCTTTTGAAACTACATCGGTAAATTTATGAATCAGTGCAGCAAATGCAAACCTTTTAGCTGACCTTTGTCTGCTCCCACACTCTCTAAACAATACCGATACCCACGTATACGGAAACATGTGTGCACCCAAAGCTGGGACGGTGAGAAAGCCGGAATTAGACGTCGCTCATTCAACCAAAATGAAAAAAAAAAGGTGATTGTTGCATCAGCATGTAAAGCAGAACCTTCCACTCTCTGCAGACTTTCACTTTTTGTTCTCGTAAGATCTAAATGTAAAAGTATTGTTGAGTTATGAAAATTTATAAACTGTGTATTATGCAGCCAGGATGGGATTAATATACATATGTCTGTGAAGAAGGCAGGATGGCCATTTGTTCCTCACCTCCCCCCCCCCCTGTTTCTCTGACTGTAAAGTATTGATCTGGTCAAGTCTGGCAATTAACATATGGAAAGGGGCTTCCTGCTATGCAACAAAAGGTGGTCCTCTCTGTCTCCTGTCCCCTGGGGTTTTAGTCTAGGCTAAAACAAGACAGTGTTGATTGGACTATGTTGATGTTGGAGTTTCACATTTACACAACAGAACCTCTGTTCTGTAACCAAAACGACCCCCAAAGGTGCAGTGTTTGAAGGCAGGTCAGTTCTCATTGCACAGGAAAGATGTACGGCATGTTGTCATGACAACAGTGGACCAATGAGAATGGAATTGAAAGCACCAGGTGAAGAGGAACCGCCCCCAGGTACAGGGCATAAATGAGAGTGTTTTACGGATATTCAGGACTGCTTTCATGTGACTCCGTCAGGAGGAGCGTGGATCAGTCCGCTGTCAGCTGCAGTGTTATTATGTGTTTGTTTTGTCTCTGATTGTCTTTGTCTCGTCATCTTCATCACTGCTGTTGCATTAAACCTTTTCCTTCATTCTCAATTTGACCCTCAGCCTCCTTTTCCTCAGAAATCCGAACGAACGCGATGTTAAGTTATGAATTTCTAACAGTATCTTTGGGCTTAATGTTTTTACTAGATAATATAACTTAGGAGTCCTAAACCTCCCTTACAGGTAGAGGCCATTCTGCCTTTTTTACCCAATTTGATCCAACATGTTCAAACCAAGCAACTGCCTGAAAAATGTCCCTTACGGTCCTTTAATGTTTGTTTTTTGCGTATATAGGAACTGGATTGGTTGCCAGTATGTCGCTAAAACGGGTGTGATGTCTAACAGTTTGAGATTAGTTCCCAGGGTATTTAAAATAAACAGTCATCTTCTCTGTAGAAGGTGTTAGGATACCATGTGATTTTGGTGACAGGGCCTTTCTGAGAAATAAGTGTTGTGGGAGGTGTTGCACTACTGCAGCTGATAGACCGGTGGTAATATCTAGGCAAGCTTGCACAAACATTAGGATAAAAAGATTTTTAAAAAGTCTTTTTATTTAAAGAAAAGCTTTATAAAAGCTTTTATTGTTTTTCAAATATTCAGAGAAAATCACACATTTTAAAAATGTGACTCAGAGCATGAAACCTTGTGACTACCTATGACTTACAGGTTACTACTGTGTATGCTTTTTAGTTATTTATTAGTAAACATACATATTTTCCCATTATGTATGCACAGTATTTTGGGCAGTTAAATTTGCAGCAAAGCAGACAGAGAAACGGGCTAAGGAAATGAGAAGAGACAGTTGTCTTGAGAATAAATTCCCCAGCAGTTGTCACTTAGCTTGGTGTTGATGGTAAGAAGATTAAAATAAACCAAACTTCCTTCCTACTTTACTTCTCATTGCCGGTTGCAACACATGGGGTGTTTTTCACTTGGCTCTACATGCAGAAAGGATTTTTTTCTTACATAAAGAGAGTTTCCTACTTAAAAAAAAAAAAGGAAAGTGGAGCATCATTTCTCAACCTGTGTCTGAAGCAAATCTCAACAAAATGTAGTATTGTGTAAGCAAAGAACAGATAACACAGGAATTAACATTTCTTAAATAGTATCCTTTTAAATATGTCCTAATGTCAATATTAGGTGCAACCTTGGCTATTTTAACCTTGTCTTATATTCAGTTCATGACATATTAGACCCAAGCAGCATTGAAGGCATGTGAAGTCTTTGTTCAACACGGTTTCAAAAACTCAGTTAAGTGCACACAAAGGAATGTAGGCCTTAATTAATGAGTTAGAATTAGCTCATAGGCTGAAATTTGCACAAGGATCACATTAACTTATTATTTTTGATTGACTTTGACATCCACAATTCACTGCAGTGTCTCTTTGGAGTGAAACATAAGTTTGGAAAGGGATCACGTGTAGAAGCTAGAAAAGTGAGAGTTTGAGTGTGTTAAGTGTTTATTCTGTATATATACCTCTGTATCTGTAGACTCATCAAGCTTGTCTTTCCCCTTTTCAACATTTAACATCCTCTGCGTGAAATCATAAACCGCTTACCCTTTTCTTTTTTAATCAGTGCAGAGTGAAAGGCCGTAGCTGTCCGCCAAGCTGACTATCTGACTGTCAGACAAACCATTTTAAGCATCTACTTGACCAGTTTTACATTTGTAAAACAACAACGGCATAATGGCAGCATTGAGTTAGCAGATAACATTGTTTACTGATCTCATTGGTTTGCATGGATGAAATAGAAGGCAATATTTACGAGCAGGTTGTATATACAGTTTATACCACGGACAACTTTTTTGTTGTTTATGTTATATCACATATTCACACTGTCACACATAGCATCTCTCCATAGCTTGTGGTTTAGTGCAGAGTGCAGAGTTGATGCATAAAGGCCGCCTGTGCGAGTAACTAACCCCCTAATTCTACAGGATGCGGAACGGCTGCAGATCCGCTTCGGAACAGCGGCGGAGTCATTAGGTTTCCATTAAAGTCAATGTTCGTAATTCCAAAGACTGCGTCCCAGCTCCGGCGATCCGCAGCCCTCCGGAGCAGATACGCAGAGCTTCTACTTTTGCCGGACGCCGGAGAGCTCTGCAGCAGGTCACCACACGGCAGATAGGGCTGGACAGGAAGTTGAGCACAGAAACAAATAAAACATCCGGTTAATTTTCTAAATAAAATGGGATCATATTTCCCTGCACTACACCTTGAAAACACAGCACAGAGTTGTTTCTCCTCTAGTCCTCTGGATGGAAACAAACTGTTGTTGGTTTTGTGGTTCTATTCTACATGAAATTGCGAGATCTCGTGGGTCCTCGAGGCTTCAGCTGTCTGTCAGACCGCAGCCGTTCCGCAAAAATCCAGACCTGGTCCTGGTGTTGACGGACGGCAAAGCACAGATCCGTAACGCAGCGGCGCCAATCCGCAGCCGTTCCCCATCCTGTGAATTTGGGGCGAGGGATGAGTTCAGTGCTGTCCCCGCCTGCTTGCTAATACTTTCACAAGTGATGAATTTCAATCAGGAGATAAAAAGTATATTGTCTTTCATTTTAAGATACCAAGTGGGATGTCAGGGATGTCCAAGATGCAATTATCCCAAACAATATTGCGACTGGCCCAGATGGTGGAGGAGGCTAATGGACAAACCCGGAAGTGCAACAAGGTTTAACTTGGTGTGTTTGGCAGAGAGCCCTGTGTTGTGTAGTTCACACATTAAGAGTGTCTTTCTTGCCTTATGGGGATACATAAAATCTTATTGAGCCACCATTCATCAAATCCAGCATTGCGGTCTTTGTTTCCCTATGTGGCGGCAAAAGACTTGTTGGACACCAGTGGTGAAGGAAGTCATCTCACTGAAGGACGAGTCCTTTCGAAGCTAGGATGGTTAAGCCAAGGGACTCTTGAAGAAGAGAATTCTTTCTTCTCAAACTATGTTTTTTTTTTTTACAGTCACTGACACAGACCAGCTCTCTCCAGCTGCCCTTGCGTTACAGCGTCAACGTTGCACTTGCAACGGCTCAGAGGCTATCATCAGTAGCAGCATGCTGCTGGTCGGCTTGCAGATAGTACTAACTTTACTAATAAAACCGTAGAAACACTGCGGCCATACCGCTGTAAAAGCTCCCTAAACGTCATTTATCAGTCTGGTTGTTACCCCTGTCCCCAGTCTCATCCACTCCAAATCTTTCTAACGGAGCTAACTGGAGAGCTACCGCTAATAAACGCTAACCGTTGTAAACAAGAATTTACTTTAGGTAGCCCTATTCTTATATGATTTAACAGGAGATGGATATTTCTCTCTAAATTATCTGATGTTATGTAGTCATTGTTTTTACCCTTGTTTGACTATTTTATTACTGAACCCAGCTGTCACGTGCCGTGTCGTCACATCCTGCGCCACCCACCACCACAGGTAAATTCTCACCCTTTGGGAAACACTGGATTTATTTTTAACTTCACCTACTTCTAAGACTCATGTCCACCAAGGTGGTGTAAACGGAAGGTAAAAGGATTGTAAACGGTCTGGTTTTTGTGAGCTTAGGATTGCATTTCTACTTTTTGCTGATGATGTAGACCTGTTAGCATCTCGGTAACCTCCAGCTTGCACCGCGAGGGTTTGACACTTGAAGTTTCTGATCCCCAGTTTCTGAATCTGAAGTTACTTTTACTTTCATCAGATAAAAAAGAAGCCATATTTTTTAAATCTGTAAATGAGTGTGCTTTAATTAGACTTGTTAGACCATGTTATCATCCAATTGCATGCAACTATTTTAAAGATTAATAGTCAGACAACCTGAATGATTAACATAGATTAGAATAGGATGTAGATTTTAGATGGAGCGTTTTAAATAAATGTCATTGTACAATGGAAAATGTGACTAAATGGTTTCCATATGCAAGGAAGGACAATATTTCCTGTGAAACACCTCAATCACTTTCTGCCCTCTTCAATATCCTTTTCGCAGAAAAGGGGAAGTAATTATCCTACATGAGACAGCGTTTTGGAAGGATGGTAGGGTCATGTGCCACATCACCCTGTTTCACACATTAACGTTGATGTTAGCATTCATTGTCTTACTAATACTTTCAGTAAAAAAGGCAGATGATGCGTCAAGCTCATCACACCTCTGTTCCACAGGATGTGAGGAAACGGCGGTCATTTTATCACTAACATGTCAGCATATCGCTATAACAACTAGACACACTGTCTGCAGAAGGCTGGATTATGAAAGTAGCTTCTGGATGTGGTCAGCTGGCCAGTAGATTCCAGAGGACAAAGCTGTACACATCAGCATGTTTCACATTTTTACAGTAGTACTGGTTGATCACATGTCTATTTAACAGAATGTAAAACTATATTTATATCTCCCCATAAAGATTGGCCTCTGTACATTACCCTATATGCCTTTCTTAAGCCTTTCTTTCTTAGGTACATTGAAAAAATGTGAAGGACAAGATACGGATTTCCTAACTCGTGACCCACTTACTAGCTTTTGTCAGACCCTCCGACCATCTCACTTGGTCTTTGTCAGCAGATGGAAATGCTGACGAGGTGATTGAAAGCTACATAAAAAGCTAATAAGTGGACCTCGAGTTGGAATAAATCTTTATGCTTAACTTTTAGAAAGTAATTATTAAGAATTTGTTTGTAGAATTTTAATTCGTAACCACATTACACAGTTTAGAGAAATGGCATACCTCAACTTGATTACACAATCTCTAAAATTAGACTTTTCTCATATTAGAAACCGTTCTTAAGATCTCATAAATCTCATTTTGGCCCTGAATTTTTCTTGGTTACACTGTAGTTTATTCTCTACTAAAGAAACAAGTAATTTCCAAGATCTCATTACAAATGACATGGTGGGTTTTAGCTGAAGCAGCTGTTATTTTCACACCTGCTGCTTTTGTGTTTCTTGCTGCAGTAACTTGACAGTAAATGACGAATGATCGACATCAAATGCAAACGCTTCCCACCCCACAACAGCTGCTCCCTCAGTATTACCGCTGTGACGGTAAGCAACTTAAGAAAAGATCTGTTATTTGGTTGTTTGTGTTGTGGCATTCGTAACTCGAGTAGTTTTTACTCAGCATTGGTAGCAAAACTTTGTGGTTTTGCAAGTGCACCATCTGGTGCTTTTTATAAAATCAGTCAGCTTTGTAAATGTCCTAGTAGAAGAAATAAGGAAAAGTTGTCAGTTAACTACTGACTGTGATTCTTACACATAAATAAATCTAATTTTAAATCAGTTTAGCTGTGTGCGTGCGCGCGTGCGTGCGCGCGTGCGTGCGTGCGTGCGTGCATGCATTGTTTCAAGACTAGTTTCTCTAGGCCAGACATATTTTTGTATTGCAGATTGTTTGACTGTCGTGCCTAAACTATCGACTGTGCTGTGTTTTCTTACATCTTTTTTGTTCTCTTTAGGCAGGAAAAAAACTCGTGAAGCGGTGTTTCATGTATCAACAACAGTGAAACAGTATTTGAAGGTTAGCGGCACACAAACACTACACTAACCACATCATATACACCACCAGTCTGTGGAAACAACACAGCAGTTTATCACCACTTTGTCGCCATCAAGTGGGTGAAGGAAAACCTGCGGCCAAATTGTCCAAATTTAGAACAGAAAAAGGGGGTTTATAAAGAACTGTTACAAAAAGTAACTGTAGCAAACTGGTTGTCTCGGCTTTGCACGCAATGCATGCTGGGATACCATACAACCAAGGCTGGATCATGGTAACAAACTGCCCTTGCACCCCAGACCCATAGGGGCACCACAAGTCCCAAGTTCACTGGAAGTCGATTGTTTGGGAAAAGTATTTGAGTGCTGTCCAAATTACCTTTTTAATGTTTTATTGACATTTAGGATCCAGCAAATTCTTCTAAGTTTCATTGTGAGTTGAGTGTGTTAAATCTTTATTTTAATTATTATTATTATTATTAATTTTTACAATATCCAAAGAGTTAAGGTTACATTGTAAACACCTTTCTTTCTTCGCCTTCTCTTCAATTCAGTAAAATGCAGATTATACAGTATAGCCTTTACTATAAGAGACAATTCGCAGAACAAAATGAAGGCATTTGGTACATTTGCAAGTAAATTCTATTTTATTTATAGTGTTAAATCTGTGTTAAATTTTGAAAACAAAATTATATTGTAGAAATATACAATTATGAGAGTAAACACACCACATTATAAATGTGTACATTCAATTACAACAATAATAAATAATTGATAAATATCTAATTTGATGTTATGGGAGCTCATCAAACACATTGTTATAAGTTATACATTTGATGCTTTGAGATTTGAGAAGTGACTTAACTTCCACTAAAAGAGAGGGAATAACGGTTGAATGGAACTATATAGAAATAGAAATTTGGTTTATGAAGAAAAATTTCCCTAGTAAATTTTTTGTTATATGCTTTTAAATGGAATTACATTGCTAGGCAACAGCAAGTTGTTGTTTTTGTTGTTGTTTTTTGGTCCCTTGTTAACTGTTAACGTTTGAACGTACGCGTGTTTCAGCCTTTACACATGTAATAGACTCTACTAGAAGAGACAATTTGCAGAAAAAAATGAAGACATTTGGTACAACATCTGTAAGTTAATTCTATTTTATTTATAGCGTTAAATTATAACAGAGGTTATCTCAGGACACTTTACATATAGAGTGGGTCTAGACCACACTCTATAATTTACGGAGACCCAACATTTCCCGCCAAAAGAATCAATTGGTGTGACAGCGGTGAGGAAAAAACTGCTTTTTAACAAGCAGAAACCTCAGATAGAACCTGGCTCTCGGTGGGCGGCCACCCACCTTTCTAAACCACTAAGCCTGGTCCCTAGTCACTGATCCCTTTCTAAACCCCTAACCCCCTGTCGTGGCAGACTGACCTCTAGGTCAGCCCCACGCTCTGATCCCACGTAGGAGAGCCGGGTGAACCCTCGTCGTGGCAGACTGACCTCCTGGTCAGCCCCACGCTTTGATCCCACGTAGGAGGGCCGGGTGAACCCTCTTTCCTGGCTAGCTGACCTCCAGGTCAGTCGGCCAGGCTGACTTAAAGAATAGTCTTTAAGCTAAACTTAAAGATTATTCTTTAAGGTTAACTTGAAGACTATTCTCCTTCTATTTATAGCCTCCTCTAGGGACGTTTCGTGACCTCACTCATGAGTCATCATGAACTCACAGCTGATTGGCCGTTAGTTCTTTTGATGTGTTCTAGAATGCTGTGATGTCATATACTGGAGACAATGCCAGTCTAAAAGGCCTTTCTCATTATAATTTAATATTTATTTTTGTAAGATGAAACAAAAATGTTATTGTAAAAATATACATTGAGAGTACACACATTATACTATAAATGTGTACATTCAATTACAACAATCATAAATAAAGAATAAATATCTAACTTGATGTTACGGAAGCTCATCAAACACATTGTTATAACAGTTTATACATTTGATGCTTTAGGATTTCAGAAGTGACTTAACTTCCACTAAAAAAGAGGGAATAACAGTTGAATGGAACTATAGATAAATAGAATTTTTGTTTATGAAGAAAAATGTCCCTAGTAAATTTTTTGTCATATGCTTTTTAATGGAATTCCATTGCTAGGCAACAGCCTGGCCCCTTGATAACTTCCTGTCAGCTGATTTCATTTACATAAACTGTAACAGGAAATAAACATTGGAAAAAAAACTCCAGCTCCCACAACACTGTAACTTTTGGGAATATGGGAAATTAAAGCTTTCCCGGAAAAAAAATAAAAAATAAAACGGAAGAATTGTCCTTCAAGTTTGATTCTATTGTAATGAAATAAATAAAAACTGATGCACAGATCATAGAAAATCTATCTAAAACATGATGTGCTATGGTTTACAAAACAGCCCATGAACCCAAGTAAGGAATAACATGTATTTTATATGTATATTTATTTTTTTGGCCCCTTGTTAACTTCCTGTCAGTTGATGTTAACTTTTGAACGTACACATGTTTCAGCCTTTACACGTGTATATTGTAGATTGTAGTTCTTTGGAGAAGTGACACCAGGTCCCATGACATGGTGCTCTTTGGATGCTTTTATATAGACCTTAGTGGTCCCTAATACTGTATCTGAAGTCTCTTTTATATAGACCTTAGTGGTCCCCTAATACTGTATCTGAAGTCTCTTTTATATAGACCTTAGTGGTCCCCTAATACTGTATCTGAATCTCTTTAATATAGACCTTAGTGGTCCCCTAATACTGTATCTGAATTCTCTTTTATATAGACCTTAGTGGTCCCCTAATACTGTATCTGAAGTCTCTTTTATATAGACCTTAGTGGTCCCCTAATACTGTATCTGAAGTCTCTTTTATATAGACCTTAGTGGTCCCTAATACTGTATCTGTAGTCTCTTTTATATAGACCTTAGTGGTCCCCTAATACTGTATCTGAAGTCTCTTTTATATAGACCTTAGTGGTCCCCTAATACTGTATCTGAAGTCTCTTTATATAGACCTTAGTGGTCCCCTAATACTGTATCTGAAGTCTCTTTCCCAAAATGTAGCCTTGGTGCAGAATTACAGCCACTAGAGCCAGTCCCACAATGAGCTTTCCTTTGAATGCACCATTTCTGAGTGTAGCTTTTTTGGGGGGGGGGGGGGGGTGTTACACCTATCTCCATTTCTAGCCATTGGGGGGACAATAGGCAGACTGGGGGAACTCATGTTAATGTTTAAAAAAAAACTCAAAGTCAAATTTTCATGCCATGGGACCTTTAATGTGAAGCAACTTCCTTTGTGAATTTCATGATTTGGGTTTGCACCTCTTTCTCGTTTCTTTATCCGTTCCATCACCATGACACAGTGTATCTGTCGGTTCCCTAAAAATCTGTTAACATGCTGTAGCAACAATGGTTTTCATCAAGTCATCAGTTAAAACTGGCAGTTTGAGGATACACTAGGTTTTCGCTACCATGACCATAGCCACATGGTAACAGACTGGAATGACATGTCATTTTATATTGCTTCACATTGCAAGCATCGTATCTTATCTTTTCAACTGATATTCTCTCATAAACCTGAAAGAGCCTCGTCATTCTGCTTGTACGTGCAGATGGCCTAACTGGAAAAAGTTGAATAGAGCCATGAAAATATATTAAACTCCTTTGAGTAACACATTTAATGATTGGCATTAACCCTCTCGCCAAAACATGTGGTAAAAAGTATTATTTTACGTACAGATAACCAAATAAGAAATTGTTAAATAGACTAAAACCAAAGAACCATTATCTAAATATTTGTGACTATAATCAAAATGGAAACCAAACCCTAAACCCATAGCTGGCTGCCCTTTCTCTCCTCTTACACGTTGTTAGTCCCAGCCAACCTGTACTTGCAGGCCAGTACCCACAATCCATTAATCCTTTGTTCTGTAGAATAATCTTAAACCATCGCAGGTTCCTAGAGACCATGACGATGGCCTTAAATGTCCGACCAACAGTCCAAAACCAACAGATACTCTGTTCACAATCGTCTAAGACTTTGAAAAGCAGAAAAAGTTGTTGCAATTAAGAAGTTGAAACCTGTACTGGTTTAATTTTGGGCATTTTAGGCCTTTACTTGACAGGACAGATCAGACATGAGAGAGGGGGAATGACGTGCAGCAAAAAGCTGCAGGTCGGAACCTTAATTTAGATAGATAGATAGATAGATAGATAGATAGATAGATATTAGATTAACCTTTGGTGAAACGCAACCCGACATCACGCTGCGGCGGCCAATCACGTAACCTACCGGCAAATAGACAACAAATTTGAGTGGGAACACAACACAATGAAAACACAAATGAGCCATTTAAGTGACACCACCGGGCGCAACCCTGTGCGAACTGCTGCATCTAAGATATTTAAACCTGCAATAACTGATGAATTTGGCAAACTTCCTTTTTGAATATCACGATTTGGGTTCGGCCAAAAGCACCTCTTTCTCGTTTCTTCATCTGTTCCGTTTTTTTTGTTGTTGTTTTTTTTGCTACCCTGACCGTGGCCGCAGACTAACAGACGGGAATGACGTGTCATTTCATATTGCTGCGTTGTATTGCTTCACTTTGCAAACATTGTGTCTTATCTTTTCCAGAGATGTTCTCATGAACCACATTCGTTTACAAAGACAGACTCTGCCATTACTGTCATTGACAACTTTTCAAAATAAAATAATGCCAGAATTCTTTTTTTTTTTCTTTTTTTTTTTAAAGCTGTAGATAAAAATATGTAGATGTTTTTAATAACAATAAGAAGTAAATTAGTACAAAACACTTTTCCCAGCTGCTTTGCTGCCTTGTTTTTGCTATTCCAGATCGTCTTCATCCAGGACTTCAAATCTTTTTTCCAGTCGTTTTGAGATTTCTGGAGGACACTCTACCTCTCCCTGTGGTGGAGAGAGAGGGAGCAGGAAAAATGAAGAGGTAGAGAAATCAACATGAACTTAAATATTTTCTTGTGAATTTGTTGTAGTGATCAGTTGTACTGCTAGACTGTTTCATAGAGAGAGACACTTGTACTTGAGCAACAAATGTGCTTTAAGCCTAAACTCACTTGAGTTATGATGAATTTAAAACATTGATTACATTTATAGCAGATGCTCTAAATTCTTTGTACTTTATTTAAGTAATTCACTAATCATTTACAGTGAATATTTAATAATAATAATGACAGGGAAAATTGAAATGTGTTGAATTGGTACACGTTTGAATGATTTATTCCAATGACTTTCTCACATTAGCAGCTGGTCAGCTGAACATGGGAAGGTACATTTGTCAACAGGAAAGCATGCAATATTTACTTGGCTTTTCTCTCAGGGATACTCAGATTTTTCTGAAATTTGGTACAAAATGATAGTCCTTTTCACCAAACTAGGACCTAATGTGATAATATGTATCATGTCAGTAAATCTTTCAGTGAATGTGAAGCAATCCTTAGCTGTAGAGATATAACACTATTTTAACGTGTTAGATATATTTCACTGAAGTCTACATTGCAACAATTTTCACAAAGTTTGTAAACCTGTCATCCTGCGGGGGATAGAACAAAACTGTTTTCGTCAGACCTTCTAACTGTAGCACATCATGTGAGTTCACAGTTTTATTGGTTGATACTCACCTTTTTCATGAGCGTTTTGAGCCATCGGGGAGTTGGTTTGACACAAAACATTTCACCGCTGTCATTCGTAATCCTAGAAACGGGGAAATAAAACAAATTAGACTTTTAGTTTATTGCTTGGATGCTTGTTGGTGTATTGCTATATTGCATTTGGTCCTGAAACTGCTATTTCCACTGGTGGAAAGTATCGAAATATATTTACTAAAGTCCTGTACTTGCGTACAGTTTTGAGGCACTTGAGTAATTCAATTTACTAACTTATCGACAATTTACAAATACAGTACATACAAATAACTTCAGTCTTTTCCAGTGAACCACCAAGAAAGGCTTTGAAGCTGAACTGAACATTAAAAAGTCCCTTTTCTTTACCCATCTCTGCTTAAGGAGCCTTGTTTCTGCTAGCTATCCACAACAATACCGCTGCATCGCTTCTTAATTTCCCAAAACTAGGGAGCGGTTTAGGGCCCAAATTACAGAACTCGCATGTGTTAATTGCGCAGTGACGATAAAAGGGATTTCTGTTACCTTGTTATTGTGCTAATTTTGACTTGACCCTAAATATAATACATAATGTACATACATAATACATAAAGGTTTAGTACTTTAAGTACAGTGTATTTTGATGCCAATACGTTAACGTAAAGTGTTGAATGCAGGACTTTTACTTGCTTTCGTTTATTTACTTTACCCTCCTGCTACCTGTACTTAGTAAGTACAAGCTCTGAGTACTTTTCCATTTGGGATGATTACAAATTATTTCCATTTCAGGAAAAAATTACAGCGAAGGGGGTTACGTCTCCTCTAGTTTGATGACGGAGCAATAAATGGGGAGATGTAGAATTTCAGATGTATTTGTGTTTAAAGACATTTTTAAAGCACACTGTACTTACACAAAGGCATGGTACCTGCAGCCGTGTCTCTGTTTTTGTTCAAAGCATTCCTGAATTTGCTCAATAGTCGTGTGGCGTTTGACATTATTACAGCAGGATATGTGCCTTTGTGGCATCTCTGAGAGAGAGAGAGAGAGAGAGGGAGAGAGAGAGATATGATTGCTGCAATTCGCTGCAATTCATTTTAAAAGGGGTTGAGGAAAAGTACTTGTAGTTTTAACTCAAAGTATAGTTAGGGTTAAAAGGCCATAGTTTGGACAGATGTTTAAAAAGATTGTATGACTTTTCCAAATATATAAACAAAAAAAAGCAAAACATGATGGCCTCAATGTAATGATACAGTTTAATATGTGCACGTAACACCTAAAACAAAATAATGATAAAATACAAAGTTGACTGTAGCACAGTTGTTTAGTTAGTTTAATAGTTTTTTGAACATGTAAAAAAACATTAAAATAAAATTTATATACATGCATACATATATAATTAAAATGACAGATAAATAAGGTCATGTACTTCTTAGCACAGTCTTCCAAAATTGAAAGTCATTCAAACAAAACAAAAAAATGTCCCACGTTCAAAAGGAGTAGGAAGAAGTTGATAAACAACTTCTCAGGTCCGACCCCCTTTCTCTACTTTTATCCTTTAGTAGATCTTATTTTTCAGTTATTTACACATTGTTATTTACACATCATAGACACAGATGCATACACACACAAACACATTTACACTTTTTTTTAAGTTTTTTTTTTTCTTTTCTTCCCTTTCTTCTTCTTGCTATACCATCTGTGGCAATGCACAGTTAGGCTGAACATAAAGTCAGGGCTAAGACAGTTAGTCAACTGATTGTTCCGCAGAGAACCAACCTGCAGGGTTTTCATAGTCGATTGAGCATTTTTACAAAGATGTCAAATGTTATCTTAAAGCTGCAATGGGTAGAATGCAAAAAAAGCACAGACCCGTAATTACAAATGGAGATTAGTCGTCTTTGAAAGGTGAAAACATTGCTACTCCATATTCAAAACGCTGCAGATTCAATGAATGAATGAATGAATGAATGAATGAATAGCTGTACCTTCTGATGCAGAGAAGAGCATCACAACAGCCAGAGAGAGCAGACCCATCCTGACAGAGAGAGTCGTCCACATCTTCAAACTCTGCACGGCACCAAAACTGGCTCTGGTTCTGTGAATCGGTGTTCACTTACTAATCGCTCAACTCTCCAAAGTGTAACAAACTGTGACGGGTTAGAGAGGTGTTGATCTTATGTACCACAGCTTTTACGCTAAAGGAGGAACCATTGTTGACATGCGCAGTGTTTTTAGAGAGAGTCACACCCACAAGATAGTGGTGTTCGTTACCATATATGTTCAGG
This sequence comes from Etheostoma spectabile, assembly GCF_008692095.1. Classification (NCBI taxonomy): domain Eukaryota; kingdom Metazoa; phylum Chordata; class Actinopteri; order Perciformes; family Percidae; genus Etheostoma; species Etheostoma spectabile. The sequence continues at coordinate 4,246,364 of NC_045754.1, forward strand.
TTTATTGTGAATTTCCCGCGTTTGTCTAGCCAGACATCCAGACCACATCATCAAGATGTTGGGTCTGGGTCTTTGGTATTGAAAATAATATTTGGCATTGAAACTAGAAATATTGGCACTGAAAAATCTTCACATCAAAAAGTAATAATCTTACAATCCTATTATATTATTTCACTTTGACATTTGTTTGCATTATGTTTTTCAATGTCAATCTAAAAAAAAAAATTCTGGATATTTTTTTTCAGTGGCAGTTTTTTTTTTTTTTTATACAATGTTAATGGTTTTCAGTTTCAACTTTCTGTCACTGTTTTGGCATAGGGAGGAGGGGCCTGAGGAAAGGGGCAAAGAGGGCGTGGTTTAGGGGTAATTTACATATGCTACTGGCAAGAGACCGCACCCCCACAGGAATCCTCACAGATGTGTTAATACCGTATCTGCAGTGTCTTCCTCACGTTCACCGGGAACCTCCAAATCTCAAGTAAGTCTGTTTATCACAGAGAAGCAGGCTGGTTTAGTGTTAACTTTTAATTTAGGCCTAAGCTGTGCTGTTCACTGACAAACTGCCTTAACTGTTGTTTCCCAGTTTTAGGAGTGTGTGTGGTGTGTGTGTGTGTGTGTGTGTGTGGTTGTGTGTGTGTGTGTGTGTGTGTGTGTGTGTGTGTGTGTGTGTGTGTGTGTGTGTGTGTTGTGGTGTGTGTGTGTGTGTGTGTGTGTGTGTGTGTGTGTGTGTGTGTGTGTGTGTGTGTGGGGCCTCAAAAAAGGTGAGTCAACAGCTATACTATGATTGGTGGAGAGTTATGGGTGCGGCCGGAGCAATCTACGTCTGCTCGTCTACTCACAGCGAGTCACGGCAATGCCGATAAAGTGTGGTTACAGTTTTCAGAACTTCACACAGACACCAGTCACTGTGATGTGATGTGATATATCTAGCATATAGCACCTTTTAGCAACAAGGCAATTCAAAAACATTAAAGAGCAACAGTAGATGTGCTGAAGTTTTTTGTGTCTCACACTGCGTTCACCAACTATTATTTTTATTTATATATATATAGAGAGAGAGAGAGAGCGAGCTTTGTGACAACAGTTTTGTCCCTTTCCTGTTTCAACCTTACAACTCCTCTGTTCACAAAGCCAGCTCCATAAAGAAATGGTTTTCCCAGTTGACTGTCCTGAATAAACCCTGACTTTAACCCCTTCCAACACCTATGGGATCAACTGGAACAGGGTCTGTGAGCCTGACTTGCACCAACGTCGGTGTTGAACCTTACTGATGCTCGTAATGTGTCTTAATGGGAGCGAATTCCTGCCGCCTGGCTTTAAAATCAGCTGCAAGTACTGAAAAACCAGGAGAGTCACGGTCTTATACTATCAAGCATGGGTGTAATTTCCCTCTGTCCATATTCTTTTGGCCATGTAGTGTTCTGTGTATTAAACCATCTGTGAACTATCAACAACTGTAAGTTCTCACTTATATGTGAGTTCATATATTCTTATATTGTCAATATTATGTTTTGATGTCTATCTCAGGGTTGTGTTTTTTAACATCTTTTTATTATTTCTACTGTTTTTGTTTCTTATTCTATGCCATTGCTATAAATACTATATATTTAAATATTTAGTATGTGTGGATGAATACTATGTAAATTGGTCTATTTCTCTATTTTTACTCTATGACAATCTTTACAGTCTGTCTTGAGAAAAATGTGACACTGAGTCAGCCCAGAAATCCCCATTCATGCAGTGAATCGGCACCAAACCCAGACATCCTGCATCTAGAAGAACGAGTCAGTCACCTTTTAAATTCATTTAACATGATTTATTTTTGGTTCCAGGTTCAAAAAAAGAAATCTGCTTTAACTTATTGACAACTTTACAAAAAAAATAATGCCACACCAATCAGTTTTTATAGCTGTGATAAAGTTAAATACAAAAATAACTTAAGTTTTAAATAAATATTAACGTAAAAGGAATAAATAGTAAATCAGCAGAAAATGTTCTGAGTAGCTGCTCTGCTCCAGCCTTTCTCCTCATGTCGCACCAACTTCCAGTACTTCGTTTAAAACGACAAATCGGGTGGACAGGTTATCTTTCCCTGGGGTGCAGAGTAGGGGGAGGGGGGGGGCAGGAAATGTACAATTAGTAAACTGTAAATTATCAGGAAATACATGTTAATTTTTTGATTTCAGAAATTGACTCTTTGATCTGTTTCTCCATAGTTTCTTCTACTTGTCGTCCCACCCGACCGACCGGGGAGTCGCTATGATGGGATTCTCCAGCAGCTTCAGATCTGTGGGTCAGTACTCTGAACCGTACACAACACTTGAATTAAAACTCTTTGGTTCTGCTGTTGTTGCCTAATCGCAAGTAGTTTACCAGTTTGGTGTATGTTTGACTTATTTTACCACTCAAGGTGGTTTGTGGGAAGCAGTTTTTTAAAAAGAGAAGAGATGCTTTTGCACATTTGTACTCTTCAACAGACGTAGACCTAATTATGCTTGAGTGATTATAAGGTATTGTTGAAATAGTACATAAGTAATAGTAATGTCTAAGAAGTACTGACATCCTTTACTTGATTAGAAGTAGTAATACAATGGAAAATACATGTTCATGTAAAAGCCCTGCATTAATTATTTTACTTTTATAAAAATACAGAAGTATTATCAGCAAAATAAACTGAAAAGAAAGCGTAGGTCAAACTAATTTAATTATTTTGCAAACTGTTTGATAGTTTATAACACATTTGTTGAATGTGTTTTCTGTCTAAAATCTGCAAAGTAACTAAAGCTTTCAGACAAATGAAGTGGAGTAAAATGTACCAGATTTCCCTCTGAAATGTAGTGGAGTAGAAGTATAAAGTAGCAGTAAATGGTACCTCAAAATTAGTACGTTTCTTCTTGAGTAACTGCACTTGGGAACCAAAGTGATTTGGGTCTGTATCCATCTTTGTAATCTGCATCTGTACTTTCTTTGGTTCAGACCTTGGTCCGGAAAGTTTGTACTTTGTTGTGTTTTTAGGTTTGGTTTGTCGCAGGTGCAAGTAAAGTTACGAGCAACTTGACAAAACTTTGATGAACACATTCTCCAGACCTGTACATGTTGTGTGATGAGCCAGTGATTTACCTTCTCTGGTATGTAACACATAAACCCAGGCTTTATTTACCCTGAATTTATCTTGAATTTGCTCAAAGTTACTCTGGCATTCAGTACTGCTGAGCAGCGTAAATTCTTTCAGGAAGACCTAACTTTTAATTGATGTTCTCCTAAATCAATTCAGCTGATATCCAAATAAATGTACATTTTATCATGCTGTGTTTAACTGTCACATATCTGCAACTAGTCTCCTGGTTGAAATGTAGCTCAGTGTAAATTCTTTCAGGAAGACCTCACTCTTAATCAATGCTCTCTACATAAATCGAATCAGCTGTTGGAGGCGTCCACCTTCCTGCTTAACCAATCAGAATCATACACAAATTGCGAGGGCCAATCACAGAGTCACAACCCTGCTTTGAAAAATCATTTTCTCCCTTTTGCTATTAGCTGTCGTTGCAGGCAAAGAGTGCAACTCCTTCGTTGCCACCACAGGTGTCTAGAGTCCATCTGGGGTCTGATGGTTCTCTACCCTTATGTATACACAAAATATTCGTATAGCGATGGAGTCTAATCGCCAAAGACTTTGTACATTTTGAGATGTACAGTAAACCTAATTTACATATCTGCAAACATGTCTCTCCTGATTGAAATAATGCTCATTAACTATATATACCCTTGTAGCCAAGGTGCACTCCAATCACATCGGTGTATCTGATACAGGCGGGGCCAGAGGCGAGCTGCACCAATCACATCGGTGTATCTGATACAGGCGGGGCCAGAGGCGAGCTGCACCAATCACATTGGTGTATCTGATACAGGCGGGGCCAGAGGCGAGCTGCACCAATCACATCGGTGTATCTGATAAAGGCGGGCCAGAGGCGAGCTGCACCAATCACATCGGTGTATCTGATAAAGGCGGGCCAGAGGCGAGCTGCACCAATCACATCGGTGTATCTGATACAGGCGGGGCCAGAGGCGAGCTGCACCAATCACATCGGTGTATCTGATACAGGCGGGCCAGAGGCGAGCTGCACCAATCACATCGGTGTATCTGATACAGGCGGGCCAGAGGCGAGCTGCACCAATCACATCGGTGTATCTGATACAGGCGGGCCAGAGGCGAGCAAAACCGATGACAACAGTGTAATCTACCAGTTAGCTCTGCCGCTAGCTAAGCGCATGGGGCTCTGGCTACGTCACCCTGTGTGCTGTTGTGATTGGTCGTAGTGATATCCAATTGCGTGTAGTGAGATTTTCAAATGCACACTTAGTGCGGCCCCTCGAGATAACTTTCATTACTCAATGCCAGACCCTTAATCTTTTGGATTTGGGTCTGGATTTCCAGGCTAGGCTTCGTTGTGTTCCCTGGATAAACGGATGTGGACGTGCTTTGTGTGTCTGATTCTCACCATCTCTATCTTCTGTTTGAGCCACGCAGCATCTGGTTTGATGCACCACTGACTCCTCCTGTTTTTAATCCTAGAAACAGAAACACAAAAATGAAGCTGAAGAATCTTGTAATATGAATACAGCCTTAGAGAGAGGTTGTTACTGCAGGTTTTCTGTTGTCCTGTATTCAGATTTGATGCTCACACAAAGGCGTGGTCGCAGTTCTGTCGGGGTTTCTGTTCGTAACACTCTTTGATAATGTGGATCTTCCTGGAGCTGAAGTTGCTACAGCAGGGTACAATAAGACCGGAGTCAAAACCTGCAACACACACGCACACACACACAGGAAATACTGTCATCTTTCAGCATTACATCACTAGTTTCTAGTCATTAATATAGTAAGAGAAACCTGGATTTTGTTGATCACAGTTTTTGTTGCCATTTTCTAAAATCAAGTTATTTCACTACTGTATATTAGGCCTGCACGATTAATTGTTATGCAATCTCGATTCACTGTGTTTACCATTTACTTTTTAAATAACTTTTTTTTTCTTTTTTCTACCGAGCGCTCCAATGCTCTCCCTTCTCTTCATTGAAGCCTCCATGTTTACAGGCTTGTGGTGATGCTCAATGTGCTATAGGTTCCAAAAAATCTGTTTGGTCTTGCCAATTTGTTTTGTTTTGTCATGGTTCATATGTGCAATTAACAATTATAATGACAATACAGCAGTACAATTCATGAAAAACAAATCGTGGCAGAGAAACCTGTTTTCAATTCTAAGCTAAAAAATTGTGATTCATATTTTCCCCCGAATCGTGCAGGCCTACTGTATGTAAAACCCCAATTTGTTATTAGTTGTTTAATATATTTGCATTTTGTCCTTGCACCTTTGTTAGGACTGCAGCTAATGATTATGTTCATGAATTATTTAGCCAATTGTGTCAGGAAATAGGGAAAATTGCTTGTTTGGATTTCTCAGAGCCCAGCGTTTTATTTTTAAATTCCTTCTGTTGTCTGATCAACAGTGCAAAAGTCAAAGATACTCAGTTATAATATATATATATATATATATATAATATATATATATATATATATATATATAATGAGTATATATATTAGATATAGATAGTATGATACTCAGTTATATCATATATTATATATATATATTATAATGATATTTTATATATATACTATATCTATTATATATATATATCTAATATATATATACTTATATATATATATATATGATGTGTTTTAATACATACAATAAAGAAAATCCTCAATCATCTCATTTAAGAACCTGGAACCAGCGAATATTAGCCATTTTTGCTTGAAAAATCCCTGAAACAAAAGGTTTTCTGTGAGATTTGATCAATCCAGAGTAATTTATTCCTGGCACTGTTCCTGTGTGGGATTCAAATTCCAAAAGACAAAGGCTGACCAGGAGATCAGTTTTACCTTGAGATGCAGAGAAGACCATCATCACAGCCAGGGTGAGCAGACAAATCCAACGGCTGACAGAGAAGTTCGCGCACATTTTCAAATCTTCAAACTGACTCTGGATCTCGTTAGTCAGTGTAACTCTCCCAAGTCTAGTGATGAATGAGCCGAGAGTTGGGTTCTTATATAATCCGGCTTCACGCAAAAAGAGGAACCATTGTTGTCATGCGCGATGCTCCTTGGAAAGAATCATGCTGCATCAATGACAAAGGGGATTCTCCCACACACGGGAAGGCGGCGGCTTGTCTGTCATGTCCATATATGTTGAGGTTAGAGTGACGCTGGAGCAGGACTCATCTCCTACCAGACACTCACATTTCACTGACGCTCAAAACTAAACTGACCTGCAACGTAATTATATTCACTGTATAATCACCTCATGGCACCTCTGTCCACATGCATTTGTGTACTTTTTGTCTTTTAGTTTCAATCGAGGTTAATATTCAAAAACAATAATATATTTAGACAACAAAATTACAAAATGACCATCACAGCTTTCTGAAAAATACCATGAATATTTTTCTTGTGAATAGAGATGCTCATGCCCAGGTCATGAATTAATTTAAGAAAAGTGCCATTTGTTGTTTTGTAATTTGTTTGTTGAAAAGAGCTTATACAATGGGGCTTAATTTGGCAAATTTAAAGGCAGTCGAACACATGACACAGATTTTCCTGTGGCTTTACAATGGTTCGGTCGGATAGGGAAGTCAAGGATTAAGTCATGAATATTTTCGGTGTCAGTAGCAGAAAAAGATTTACAGAACATCCTACACATGAGGGAGCTTCCCAGTTCAACCTGTTCCTGCTGCTGACCCCTGAGATAAATGAAACACCTGGATGTAAGGTTACTCCTCAAAAATCTGTATTGAAGCACGTGAGAGCATTTTGCATTCACAGTCCCCACCGTTTACCCATTTGATCTGGAAGGTTGTGCCCAAACACTTAAACATGTTCGTGTAACTAATCATTCATTGACATTGCATATTAATAATAGATTTTTGCCTCACACGCAACCAAATGCAGGACACTTTATTGCAAAAAACAAGCAAAAGGCTGTTAATGCATGTTGGGTTTCATCCAGTTTTTTTATTTCATGAAGACAGTGACAGAGGAGGGAAGTTAGTGGAAAGTTTTGTGTGAAGATACAGCTGTTTATCATCAGCATCTGATTAGAAACTTAATTTAAAATTGTAGGCAAGATCTTAAGGTTTAGATACTGCTTCATACTTAAAGTATGAAGCCTATACCATAATGGGCAATACATTTCCATATAACATAATAGTACAGCAGAGTAAACATATATACATGACTTAGGGTTTATATTGCAGTTTGCTTTTAAACCTAGAAATTTAAAGGGAGCATCCACATTTTTAGGATTTAAAAGTGAACACGTGGCTCTGATGTATACATTTGATGCTTTGAGTAATCCAAACATATTCAATTGACTATTGTGCTTGGTTAACGCTCATCATCAAAACATCAGGACAATCTATTACACAATTATTTTCAGTGGAAAGGGCATTATCACAGCTTAGGTTTACTTGGGATTTTATGTGAGCGAGAAAAAGGGAATCACCCAAACTTACGAGCCTGTTTAGAGACGCAATAAGAATAACTCACACAGACTCACAAACCAACTATATTTAAACGGGCTGTTACTAAAATAAGCTAAAAAACAGTCATAATGGCATGAGACACTGCCGAGAACCCTAAAAGAGGAATTACTCATATATATGGAATGCAGCTGCATCGTGTGTGTGTGTGTGTGTGTGTGTGTGTGTGTGTGTGTGTGTGTGTTGTGTGTGTGTGTGTGTGTGTGTGTGTGTGTGTGTGTGTGTGTGTGGTGTGTGTGGTGTGTGTGTGTGTGTGTGTGTGTGTGTGTGTGTGTGTGTGTGTGTGTGTGTGAGACACACTAAGTAGTTTCATTCAAGTGTCCACTTCCTGAGCTTTGTGTGGATTCAAAGTTGTGCGTGGTTTTCTGCATGATTTTCTACGATAGTTCGAATTGTTACAGAAACTAAAAAGCAAAACTATGCTATTGAAATACATGTTTGTGTACTGTCGTAGATTTAACATTTGTGCGCTGCTATGAGATTAGAAAAGTCACCAAAGGTTTTGGTTATGCAAGTCCGCACGTCACATTATCTTAAACAATCATTATTTTATCTTTCATTACTATATTTTCTATTCAAGACCCCATTCATGTCTAGAAAGGTTGGCTGTTATAAACGTGACGTCACTCTTAAAATACACATTTTCATTGAATATAGATTAAAAACAATTAAAGTTGTGTACTGCCATTAATTAGAAAAATCATCAAAAGCCTGGATTTTCTGAGTACTGAGATTCCCTTTGTCATGTCATTTAAATGAGTCTGATTATTTAACTGAGTAGCTTCATAGACTTAACTGCAAAATAAAACTCTGAATAAATAAAACAAGATTAGTATTAACTTTTGAAAAATTCAATTTTTATTGAAAGTAGGGCTGCAACTAACTATTATTTTCTTAAACAATCACAATTTTTCCAAGACCACGGGGATGACTTACACTCCAAAACCTAAAGATTTTCAATTTCCTGTCATCTATGACAAAGAGAAGCAGCAAATCCTAAAACTTAAGAAGCTGAAATCTGGAAATAGTCGCCACTATTGCTGAGAACTGACTGAAACGGTTACTTCATTACAATAATAGTTGGCAAATAATTGCTTCTGTCAATTGAGTTATTAAATAATTGACAAATCATAGGATCTCTAATTGAATGCAAAAACATTATAGTAGATAATGAGGTATTTTTTCCCTTAACCCTCATGTTGTCCTCGGGTCATATTTGACCCGTTTTTTATCACAAAAAATGGGCCTTCGAAATAAGCCCTTAAAATATCAACATTAGAAATATCACTAATACCTTAACAACATTGGAAAAGTTACAAAAATGTCGGAAAAAGCGATAACGGTTGACACAACCCTCACAGTGGCAGGTTCCTGCTGGTCAGCGGCCTCAAAGAGGAAGAGGAAGATGAGGCAGGCGCACTGATAGTATCTGTGTGTTTGCATCATAAAAGTGTGTCAACTTTCCTATCTTTGCAAGGGTGTTGGTTTGTAGCTATTTTAACAGATCATGACTTCTCTCTTCCCCTTTCCACTCCTTTGTTCAACGTTGCTCGTTCTCAGACTGCACCTCGCAGCGTCTTCCTCTCTGAACTGCACCACATTTCAAACGCATACTAACATACAAGGGCTATATATATTTTATGTAATGTTTTTGCCTGTTAGGTTTAATTTATCGGCAGTAAAGACAGATTTTTGTTAACAAAATTTACAACACACCGTGTGTTTGTGTATACACATGTGTACTGCAAACAGATTGGAGTACTACACAGATAAGAACATCTGCCTCTGCACCACCAAAGTGAAGATAAAATAACCATAAAATATATAAATATAAAAATGCATATGACACTGTTGTCCAAACCCACACATTTGACAGACAGAGACGGCATCTTGGAGATTTGTGATGCAACCAAGTGGTGTCCCATTTCATAGAGGGGATGTTTTCACCCCCTACCCCTTACCCCTTGGTTTCAAGGGGTAAGGGGTGAGGGGTAAGAGGGAGAAATGGGATTCAGCCATAGAAGCCACTCCACCAGACTAGCAACCAGCTTTATCCACCAGGCTGTCAGGAAACTGAACTCTCTCTCATAAAATCTGCTTGTTGCATTCTTGTGTTTTCGGCTTGTGATGTTGTTGCCGTTCATTGTTTTAGTGATAGGAAACATTTCCCTATCTGTTGTGCACTTTTCACTTTTTGACTCTTGTGGTACGAATGTCTTGTCTTATCTGTTGTGCATTTTTTCTTCTTCACCGGGAGATGGTGAGAAACTAACTTTCAGTTCCTCTGCATGTCTGGTATATGTGAAGAAATTGACAATACGGCTCACTGGACTTGGTAAAGTACTTGATACTGATTTTTTTTTTTTCTCCTCTGTGAAACACAAATTACAAACTAATCAATTATCTTATACATTAAATATTTTAAAATACAGCTAATTAGAGTGACTAATAGTTTCAGTTAATTACAAAACACACAGGATATAGACATTAGTGTTACATTTATTTGAAACGTGTTACGTTGGATAAATTGTATATTTTAAAATAAATAAAAGGTAAATGCATCTCTGACTTAAAAGTAAAACGTTTCCACCATCGATACCTGTAGTTTCCACAGCGGCTGTCCATTCCATTGCTTTTAAATGAACCGCTTTGAGTGTGTTCTCGCGAGATCTGAGCAACAGCGCCCCCTTGTTTGTGTGTGGAAAAGCGACAGGAGGTAATGAGGAATACTGCGCGGCTAACGATAGCAAGATACACAAATAAGGATTTAATTCACTTTCTAGCTTCACTGACACTCCGGGAGTGTACCAAACGCTGCAGGGGCACACAGTATCGGCTAAACCCCCGGTTTTCCTGCTACATTCCCACCGGGGCGAGAACGAGAGACTCCCGCTAATCCGAGAAGAGGGGAAGCGGCCTGCTCTTGTAGCCGGCTTCTCGGTGCAGCTCAGGCGGCTAGCACTTTCACCAGAGCCCGGTGCTTGCTGTGGTTTGTTTTTCTTTACACCCACAAAAGCATCGGAGCTGGGAAAAAATTTTTGGTTCAATAACCACAACCTCTCCATCGCCTGTTGCCTCTATATCGGCGCCCTGGTCTCGGGATTTGTCGCCCAGGAGGACCATTTGATGCCGGGGCGGCCTGTTTTGTTTTCGAGCCGCCTTGAATCTCCTCGAACAATAACACAACCATAACGAGCCTGCTGGGGCTGCACTGCCCAGCCAACAAGGAGCCGCGGAAGTCTCTGTCTCAGATAATAAATGCATTGTGTTACACCAGCTTTGGACCGCGGTGAAGACCCGGGACGAGTGTGCATGTGGACTATGGATTTATCGAGGAGAAACCACCGCGAACCGGAGCACTTTGTCACGAAAGCCCCCGTTTGAATTTGGGAGTTTTTGCTGCTTGCTAACCCAGCTGCAAGAAACGGTGTAAAAAGGCCACTGGCGGAAGAATGAGCGCCGCACTATGCTTTGTGTAATCATAACTCACGGACTGTATGGAAACCGGCCGAACCGACTTGGGTGAACCGATTGTTTATATGCATGCCCGGCCTGCTTGCGCGTGCACTTATAATCTTCCCAAAAGCAGCAGTACTCTCAGAGCTGGGACATCACACTGAGGATGGATTGGATGTGATTTGGGATGAGTAACCTCGATTGCTCCCTGCGCAGACTGCTGTATATGTGGGATTTATCGACGGGGAACTGAAGCCCTGATATCCACCTATATGCTCTCTGCAAAGCCACCGGACTCCATTGACAAAACCAGTGATTTTAGCGGACAGATAACGGCACTTCCTCGTCTACCGTTGCCTCGATCGGTTAGTTTGTTTGCGTTGTTGTTGTTGTTGTGTGGATTTGGTGTTTTATCGCATTAATACATCTTAACGGACCGGACCGGACCGGAGCCCCGGGACAGGCTGCTGAGATGAACCCGGTGAATGCGACTTCTCTATACGTGTCCGCGAGCCGTTCGGTGCTGCAGTGCGACCCCCGAGACCCCCGGGCCGTCGCGGAGCTTTGCAAGCTGCTGCCGTTTTTCCGCCAGTCCCTGTCCTGCTTGGTCTGCAGTAAGTGTGTGCGGATGTGTATATATATTTTTTTATTTTAATATGATAATATACTTCAGTAAAGGAGTGTTACGGAAGAGGTTTTCTGTAACGTGCTGTGTTGTCAGCTGTGGGAGCAAACCTTTAAATAAAGTTGCTTTCATGGACAGTCAGAAATATCTGAATCGGCGGCACAACAAACGGGAAGTAAACAAGTACTTAGATATTTACATTTTATAGGGCTATAGCCTACATTTTTCTTTACTGCATTTATGTGGTAACCATAGTTATTAAGCACTTTTCATTTAATACCTACCATCCAAAATAGATTGTGTAATTAAATGTATTGTGTAAAAAGATTAGAAGAAGATTTTTTTTTTTTTATGCATCACATTTTTTAAAAATATAGCCTAAGCGGTTTTTAAAAGGAAAAAAAAAACAACTTTTTAATATTTGGCACAAGTAAATAAAAACAGTCATATAAAAGTACAGAGAAAAAATAAATCCCCAAAAATTATGACATCAAGAAATAAACAGAACGGACATAAAAACCCAGGGGTACCTGATAAATCTTAAATTATTGGTTTGGAGAAGTGGTTTGAAATATGATTAATACTTCTCTATGTTTATTCATAAATTAAAGATATGTAAACTTCCTTCACCCCTGTTAAGAAATGACTTGAAGTAAAAACTAAGCTTCATAGCAGACTCACTTAAATATAAATGTCGAAGCGTGTTTATGAAATTTGAAAGTGTCTTTTCCGGAGCGCAATGAACGCATCATCATTCTCAGCTACACCCATCATGACACACCCCCCTCTGTGTGCTATTTGGCAGCATCGGGGCGTTTTTGTTGAATAACAGTCCCTCCACACACTGGATATTATGCAGGGGATGGATATTTTCAAATACACAACTACACGTCAGATCTAAGGGGTTTTAAAAATAAAAGCAGGCTGTAATTCTGCTGTTAGTCTGCTTGTGTCAGGTTGTAAATAAACCTTTGATTTATTTTGGTGGTATATTTAATGCATGCTTTTCACTGCTCACACATAATGCAGCAACTCTTCCTTAACCACGTTTGAGTGGTTATACAGGGAATATCTCCCGGGGTAAAGGAGATATTTGTGTTGCTGTGATCCCAAAGTATTGAGAAAAGAATCTTTATTACACTCAGATAATCTCATCCGCTGTGTAACTCAGTCAATATGAAAGCCGTCAATATGTTAGTTATGTGGGAATTATCAGACGGGCAGTGCAGAGTGTGTGAGGTTGGTTGTTTCTCATGAATGGACCTTCATCCTTTTTTTCCCCCCCCTATCTGCAGCTGCACTACCTAGCGACCAGCGTTGCTAAGGAAGCTCCTCTCAAAGAGCAGTTGTCATCCAGTCTGGCAAGTTGCCAGGCACCGCTCAGGTTTACAAATACACATCAGTATAGGACGCTATAAAACACAGCAAATGAGGGAGCAAATGTTTATAAATCATTAACATTATAAAGCTACACTGACGAAGCCAGGGTCATAATTAGTCAGATCATGGTTTTGTGTGTACATTTACATCATTAAGTGCCATATTTGTTGGTTAGATAGTGTTGTCTTAGCTGTATTGCCCTATCAGGTTTATGTGAAAGTCTGAATTAATCACCCGTGTGAGCTGTCCTGCACTGTTCCTGTCAAATGTGCGATGTACTGAGGTTTTCTAAGTTTGCATTTCCTCCTTTTCTTCAGGTAACCTGCTGCAGGACCCCATCGCTCCCACCGACTCCTCCTGTCAGCATTATGTCTGTCGAGGCTGTAGGGGTCAGAGGATGCAGCTGAAGCCGTCCTGTAGTTGGTGTAAGGACTATTCCCGCTTTGAGGAAAACAGGCAGCTCTCCTTGCTTGTCCACTGTTACAGGAAGCTCTGTCTCTACATTACGCAGTCGCCGCTTGCGCCGCACATAGCCAGCGCCGCCAGCGAGTCGCCGGACCTCCAGGCCATCCTCAACGAGGGCCTCGCGCTGGCTGAGACTGAGCCAGAAGCCGAGGACGTCTCAGATTCGGCCGGCCTGTCGCAGACGGCCTCCGACGATGGGGTCCAGCCTGACGAAGCTCCACTCACCAAGGAGCTCAAGGTGGAGGAGCCGAGCCCCGTCGGTGTAAACGGGCTGCACGATTGTAACGGTCTGCTCAGTTCAGACTCTCTGCAGTCCATCACCATAGAAACAGGTGGAGGTGTTGCGAAGCAGGAGAGCTTTTCGGAGGAGATCCCAGTGTGTATGAGCCTCACGGGGGAGGCGGGGCTCTGTGACATCAGCACTTTGGGGGATGACCTGAAACACGGCGGGGGGCCGTTGTTGTTGAGTGTAGAGGAGGTACTCAGGACTCTGGAGACGGACACTGACCCTGATCCCTCCCCCCAGCCGGACTGCCCCACCTCTAAACCACAGTCCAGCCTCAATGGTCCTCACTGTCCGGGCTCTGACTCCTCCCACTTTATCCCCTCCCTCCCCCAAGGGAACAGCCCTCGCCCCCTCCAACCTCACCCGCAGCCCTCACTGCAGCCTCCTCCTCAGCCCTCCACAGTCACCCCCCATGTTGCCCCTCGGTACCACCGCAAGCGCTCCCGCTCAGAAAGCGACAGCGAGAAGGTGCAGCCCCTCTCCATCTCCAGCCTTTTACGCAGGTCTCCCCTCGGTGCCAACAGCTCCCCCCATCACCCTAACCCCGGTACCACCACCAAACAGGAGCCTAAGTTCCCTGCAGCCACGCCCCACCCACACCTGGCGCCAGTGCCAAATGGTGGTCCCCCCAAAGTGGGCAAGACTGTGCTCATCACCAACAAGGGGCTGAAGAAGACCGTGGAGCACCACGGGGGCCCCAAGAAGGCTTACACCAAAGCCAGGCAAGGGACCCCTAAGCCCCGCACGCAACCCCGTGACAGGGTGCCCCCACACCCCCACGCTCACCCCCTGACACACCCACCCAGCCCCTCAAAGCCACTGTATAAAAAACCTGTAGAGAAAAAGGGCTGCAAGTGCGGTCGGGCCACCCAGAACCCCTCGGTGTTGACCTGTAGGGGGCAACGCTGCCCCTGCTACTCCAACCGCAAGGTGAGAACAACGCTGACGACCACCACCACCCTTCTAATTACCACACAAACCCATCCCATTGTGTGCTGTGTTAGTGATGCTTCTGCCACAGCCAGAACCACTAATGTTTGGAGTAATATCTCTCTTAATAGCATATTAACAAAGACGATGAGCCCCCTGATTGCTTGCGTTTGTTTTTATTGCACTGTAGTTTAATTATGACTAATTTAATTTGCCTCAGTGGGGCCTCATGCCGGGGAATGAAATATTGTTGACACAGTCATAAAGAGAGACGTTAGACCTCTATAGTAGTCTGGCTATCACCAGACCTCGCCAAGCTCAGTAGATTTGAGATTGAGTGTTGGTCTGGGGAGTCTGCTCTGTATTTTCTGTATTGCACAATAGACTTTTACAACGAGCATAGTTCAAATGACTCTGTACGCAACTGGATAATCCCTCAACCAATCAGACAAATGATCCGGGTGACGTGGAAGCGACAGCAGGTTGCTGCTCTTTGGTGGCGTTCGGTGGCCGCTATGTTGAATGTAAACAAGAAGCTGCTTGGTCGCTTTTCTATCGCGTTAAACCCGCCAATAGCGCGCCAGGCAGAGAAGCCAGTTTGTGATTGGTTCCCGTAAAATTGTGAACTAAAGCAGGAGAATTAAAGGTGCAGGTTTCAAGAACAAGCTGCAGGGTGAAATCAAATTTCCCGGCAGAGTGGGTGGGGTTTACTTTTTAAAACCACAGCACTCTTTTCATGGCAACCTTTCTCTCACACACACACACACACACACACACACACACCACACACACCATTCAACCTTTCCAGCTAAAAATGACACCAGGAATATCTATCATCATAAGAATATATTTTAATGAACTTACAAAACAAATGAGTATGCATTTTCTTAGCAGTAAACAGTAAAGCAATAAGCTGTATAGGCCTGTATTAAATATTCTGAAAAAAGACAAATTTACTGGCTTGTTTGAGCTAGACTACTTTGCAGTTTTGCAGCTAAATATTTAAATTAAACCTGTAATTACGCCTTGTTTTATGTGGTGAAAGTTGTTAAAAATGTCAATGAACAAGGCCCGCCAGAATAATAAATATATTATGAATAAATAAAATTAGCAGCAGTATCGTTTTCTTAGCTAAAATTACAGAGACTGACAAGTTCAAACGTGTCTTAGTGAAACACACTTTGTTGTTGTCATTTTAACTTTCCTTTGACAAAATGATTTGAACTCAAGGACCGCAATCCTTAAAACCGCAATCACACAATCCTCATCAGCAGATGTTTGTTGATTATTCACAGGACTGTAGAGGTTTAAATTTAATTTTGAGCAGCTCTTCTGTTTCATATTGGTTTAATTGACGTTGTCGGTTCAGTCTTTTTATGAAACAACCTTTTTGTTGTTGTGGGTCAGCCTTTGAGTGAACCGTTATGTTGTCATTATTTAGTCAATCACATTGTTATGTTATTAATTATGGTTGTTTTTCTTAGGCGTGTCTGGACTGTATCTGCCGCGGCTGCCAGAACTCCTACATGGCAACGGAGAGAAGAAGCTGGAGGCCTTCGCCGTGCCAGAGAAAGCTCTGGAACAGACTCGGCTCACGCTCGGCATCAACCTCACCAGTATCACCGCGGCGGCCCTCCGTAGCCCGGCCACCAGCTCCCCCAACACCCTCCTCAACGTCACCACGGCTACAGGGGCGCCCGTCACAGCCACCTTCTTATCGGGGGCGGGGCATGACAACAGGGGCTTTGACGATTCACTGGAGATGCGGTTTGACTGCTGAGGTCTCGCCCCTACTCTGGTCGGTCGTTGCGCACGTTCCCCGCCCGCCCGCCCGCCAGCTGGGCGTCATCCAGCTCGGCGTGCCAGGGCGACCTGCGGTGTCGGAGCCAGAACAAGGCAGCTACAGTGACAGGCGATAGCGGGGGTCACCGGCGGAAGCTGGGGAGTGGCCCTCCGCCCATCGCCCGGAACTGCACCATGCTTGTGGTCTTGCATACAGATACAGTGTGGAAGAGAAGGAGGCGACGTAGCGTTACTGTATGTGCAGAGATTTCCTTTCAGTGGGGATAGTTTTTTTTGGGTTTTCTTCTCTACTATGGGTAAAGTGTAGAGCATGTTGTGTAGCTAAGTTGGGAGTGTTGATTGCGTGCGTGTGTGCGTGTGTGGATGAACCTTAGCAGGATTGAAGATATCATCATCAGAGACTGGTGTAATTTATATAAAAGAAAGAACTTTTTGTACATGGACGTATCGGTTTCCATTAAAGAAGACATTTTATGATATATTTTATAAGTTACATTAAAGACCAATGGAAGATGGTGCAGGGGCAGACCTGCAGTCAACCAGGAGATTTTCACAGGTTAATAGGTAGATTGTATTTAGTGAGTTCTCCTCTCGACCTCTAGATAAAAAACAAAGACCCTTGACGAAGAACAACACAACCTGAAGATAACCGCTATAAGTTAAAAACATCTACCACGATAACATTTTTGATATCTTTCGCTGTAAGAACCGGGAAGTGATTTTAACACCACCAGCCAAATGTAAGTTTCAGTTTTGTCTGTTGAATGTTTATACTCTGTGAGCCACTGTCAGACACCCAAACATTGTTCTAAGATGTTATTTTATACTAAAAAAAAGTATATAAAACTGATAACATGTTGAATTTTGAAGTCACCCAACCATTGTGGCTGGTGGAGGACATAACTTCTGTCCCTTGTTGTGTCGAGGATGCGCGTTAACCTGTTTTAATCATTTGTGTGTTCTTGTATTAAGCACTTTTCCACTTTTCTACACTGGCCACACAGTTTAAAACCATATTTCTGATCTGTTCTCTCTTGTGTTTAAAACTCTGGTTGATTGCAGGCCCTGCACATTTTTTATTCACAAGTTTTTGGTTTCTGGAAGCTACACACATGCTGCTAAATACCACAAAGGACACTAGAAGGAGAGCACACCTGTTTTCCTTGTCTTTTGTTCTGTTTTTGTTTTTAATAAGTTGTGTTAACAGCATTTGCAGTATTTATTGGACGTCTGCTAACATAGGTTACGGGTCAGGCGTCAGTTTCGCCCTCTCTGCCTGTCGAGTGTCGATCCAGTCTGGACGGTTTCTGTCTCAGTTAAGTTGCTGTCTCCTTCTTAGTGTTAGTCTCCAAACATTTTTTTTGTTATCCATCGGGGGCATTTAAATACCTGTAATATAACTGTAACATATTTCTACAAAAAAGAAAGAAAATCAAAAACTTACAAAAGTCTTGTGTGATTATTTGTTTCCCTCTTGCTGTAGTCTGCGGCGCTGGTTGTGCCTGCGCTGCTTCAGATAAACACTAGAGGGCATGTTGCATGTTTTAATTTAATAAGCACCAGCAGTCGGCAGAACAGTCCTACAAATGTTTGTTTTAAAGCTTTTCAGACCAAGAAAGAAAATGACTGATCTCCAGCCTTTTGTTATCTGAATTTGAACAAGCCAGCCTTTTACTGACAGATGTCCC